>NC_079460.1:38402803-38704855 GCF_026250575.1 Diorhabda carinulata | reverse complement strand
GTTCCGTACACAACAGAATATCAGAGATCACGGTCAGCCGCAGTGTCTTGTGCACCAGAGTTTTCAACTTCAACATTTTTAGTTACCTTGAACATGCATGTAACCAACTACAACTTTCGAAATTAGGTGAATAGTAGAAATCCTTAATTTTGATAAAATTTGCACACCTCATATAGATCAATGGTAAGATATATATTATCGGCGACCACGCTGGATTTCTACCTGACCAATGGTTCGCAGTTGCAAGTGAGAATGGAAAATGTTTAACTAGATGTACCAAATGCGACGCTTTTTGACGTTGTCTTCAGTTCGAGTCTCAAACCCGAACGAGGGGTGTTAAACTGCTCTGATGAGACGTAATAACGTCGAAACTAGTCAGTAGTTACATACTCTCCTTGCAATTGCGAGCCATTGGAGACGTTAATATCGACAAAAAGTTCGATCTACATCACGCTCAATATTCCTCGAGGCGTTAGCCAGGAAAGTAGTTGTTTTTTCCTTTGAAGAACAGCGGAATACATTTTCGAAATACTGATTTACGAAATAATTTCAGAGGTGAAATTATTGATGTTGTATTTGAAAATCTCCTCAACTTCCATAAAATTGATCCATGTAAAATTATATAATTATGGTGATCTACCCAATTAAGTAACCATGACAGAAAGACTTCCAGAGCATCCATCAAATTTACAATTCACGTTGACTTTACAATCGACATTCAACATTCATCTATTCACTAAACTGAAACAGTAAATCAAAATGTAACGCGATGGTAAAATACGAAGCGGGACACTGTAGCTACATTATTTATTATGAGTTTTGAAGACTGCACTCGGAATGATTCATTATCAATGTTTAGTGAATAACTATTCTAAAGCACTCTATTTTTGAATTATTGGTGGAGTTATTATCCAACGTGGAATATATACCTGAGCTTATGTTCGCTTTAGTTTTCTAGCAATCAATTCCGATTTATCAACTCTAGTTAACTGAAGCTACCAGTAACTCATTCACTGAATTTATTTTCATTTGGTGAGGTAATCATGGAAATAGAAGAGGTAGGAAACGCGTATAAATGAGTTTATAGGCGCGTGCAAGTAAAGCCAGAAGAATGATTAAGGGTCTCAGCGACTCTATCTTATCGTAATCGAAAAAATGTGAAAGTTTAACAATAGAAATTTATTGAAAATAAAAATAGATTCATCATTTAAAAGATCCATTTTATTTTTATCATTCAATTTATATTCTATATATTAAATGAATAAACCAATCAAATTTCATTGTTCCTTCAAACGAAACTTTCTTTTTGTTTCTTCAAAATTGATTTGTTTTCCAATATAATGGAATGCAATATCTACATATTTTTCAGAAATAGCTCTGATGAATTTGGAAACTAGGAAAAATATGAACACCTCAAAAATTTCAGTGGGAAGAATCACATTACACCTATCCTCAATCCATATTTGGAAAGTTTGAGTCAATTTTATTATAAAAAAATCACATCAGTGCAATAGTGAAAATTTAAATGTTTTAAAAAGTATTTTATTACAAATCCCGCTAAATAAATAACAGCATTCTTGCTAACCTCAGACAATTATCTGAATTATTTTCAATTTTATTGGATACATTTGAGATTATTTTTTCATACATTATTAGGTATTTTGGTTTCTTCGACGCCGTCTATCTAATACAAAAACTCTTGGAATCGACTAGATTCTGTCTCGAACAATATTGAGGATTAAGTTATAAATAATTATATTTAAAGGAAGTAAAAAATGTAATTATTATATTGATAAATAGAAAGAGACTCAGATTATTTGAAATCAATAGTTTTAGAAACTCTCGAGCTTTACCTTATATAAATACTGGAGTAGCTTATAATGAAAATATGAACAGTTTACCAAAAGAATCTACTATATATGGACTATCCGTTGAATGAAAAACTTGTTCGCAACAATTCCCAATTCATTTTAAAAATTTGCTGATACTAGAAAATAATTCTATCTCTGATAAATTCCTATAAAAAACACTTTATGTAGCAAACTTTATATCAAAGTCTGTATACCTGAAAAGAAATTGAAAAATAAAAATAACCAGATGAAAAAATTGGGAAATAGAATATTAAATTTAAATAAGATATGGCAACACTGATGTGAATATGTCAAATTTGATATTTCCATGTTTAATGGTGAACGTACTCTTAACGTGTTGCCATACGAGGGCAATTTGAGTTGTTTACAGATACTTAAAACACTCATCCTGGTCAAAAAATGGAATATAAATCGCGGAAATATTCGTTCGATGATTTTCCATGACTTTCGACGTGGATTAAACAGCAGTGTGACGATCAACTCGCTTCGACTTTTGGTGCTTCACCATCTCGAGCCACCGTGTTTCATGAATAATGTCCAAAATCGGCTGTTGTGCTAGAAAACATCAATGCTGTGATATACCGTGAGATTGAGACATACTTGGACATTAGTTCCACTCGCATACAGTCAATATTACATAAATATTTGGCTGTTTACTCATCAGTTCGAACAAAAACGTTTTTATACAGGCAAAACCTCAAATTGATGGGTCATCCGCCTTACAGTCTTGTTTGGCACCCAATGATTTCTTCTTATTTCTGCAGATGAAAATAAAAATAAAATGCAACGTCAATGTTTTTCTACACCTGAAGAAGCGGTTGATGCGTTCAAATCACATGTTTAGGAGGTACCTCAATTGGAATGGAAAAAATGTTTCGAGAGTTTGCTCAAATGAATTACAACAGTGTATTGATCTTAATATTTTTAAAAACAATAATTTTTATTTGTTTTATTCTCTTAAAACTAAAGAAGCAACCCTTATATATCCCATATATCTAACAAAAAGTTCATATTAGACACACAACGACACATTTGACTGACCTGCGTGATTTTTATGGTGGTTTTAGATGTACTCCTATATGAAATAATTATTTGACTTACATAAAAATGATTTTTTCCATGCAAATTTCAATCCTTATAATTAAATTTACTTTCTGATTTCAATTTAATTATTCTAATCAAATTCTAGCCGTTTTGCAGAAACATCTTTGTACACAAAAGATTGCATTTACTAGAAGATTATTAGCGAGAGAACGGGAGAACTCGAGGTAAAAAGAAAGTAAACATAACATAGGTTATATATAGTTTGCACTTTAATTTCAAAACTGTATCAGATGGGTAAGTGGAGAATTTTCATCGAGTATTCCTCCCACATTTTTTGCAACCGACATGTTATATGGATAGTACTTCTAATCATTGAGACCACTGTTTATATTTGATTTTGAAAATCACCAATTATTGTCTAATCAATTCAAAAAGATTCTGTTTTTCTGAATTCATAGTTTTATGATTCCATCTGAAGTTAGTCTTACGTTGAAAAATATTCAATCCTTCGAGCCATGTTGATTATAACTGTCGACAACTACACATTCAGTACACGTAAACATAGTGAGGTTTCGGTTATTTACGAATTGGATTTTGACTTCTTTTGAGATGTTGGTATTTAATTTGAAAGTAGCAGAATTCAATATATATTTTCCTACTAGGTATTTCCTCTCGATAATTTGTACTCAGATACTTTTTTGGTAAATAAATACATATATAACTGCTCACTCGTAAATTGTAATCTGATTAAACTTTTCTGTTTGTTTTTTAAAAATATCATATCTCCGTTGTAACGTATTGCAATTCCTGTTATTTGTCTCTGTGAGATTCAAATAGTAAAATTTTATTGCCTATATGAATTTTAAAATACTTTTGTCGTAATCGTAAAATGTTAATTTGAAATTTGCATTTATTATTACGCTTTCATAAAAAGAGTAAAAGGGTTGCCATAAAAAAATCATATCAATGCAAAATGTTTTGAAAAGCTTTACGAGCACCTTGTATTTTGGCACCTATTTGCATGTTATTCGAACATGTCACAAATGAGAAATAAAAATAAAGTACACTTCGTCTTTTTTCTATAATTCATAAATTTGCAAACATATTTTTTCTCAAGTACTAAACTTAGCTGGTAACACAAAACTGGAATATGGTATTGTATCCCAAGTAACACAGCTTACTCTTATTACCGAATTGTTTGGCTTATTAGATCTGTAAAGCTTTTATAGAACAGCTTCATTGTTGTCTTTTAAGTGCTTCAGAGTTAAAGTCATTCAATTAGCATAAGTTGATTACTCAAAACATTGTGACGACTGGTCAGTATTGGCATCATGGTCATAAAAATCAGTTACTCAATCTGAAATAATAATTTGCCAGTTTTGTCCAAGTTGAAATCAAAAATTTTGGCCCATCCCATGCAATATTTTGGAGCTGCATTATTCAAACCGATTGAAATATTTCATGAATATGGAAAGCCTTCAGATCTACAATCATTTTTACATTCTCTTGTTGAAGAGGCACAAAATACAATGAAAATTGTATTTTTTGTGTTGTCTTATCTTTCTTGTTTTAAAATTTCGGGGTTAAATTAACAATAGATTTTAATTCGCAAACACAAACGCCAATTAAAATGGAAAATCTGTACAATTAGCAATAAAATAAGAAGAATGCTTTGTCATTATAATATTGGCACTAAATATTGATTATAGAACGACCTTATTTCAAAAATATGTTAGTGATAGTGTCAGTTGAGTTTCTTTGCCGAACTGTTTTCTGAGGAAATAACGAATATCAGAAAATTGTATGGTTGGTGTTTTAATGCATATGATTTATAAATAAGCTCGCGAGAAAAAAAGAAAACAAAACTTATACCTAGACAGATTCTTTCATGTAAAGTGATTATGAATGACCGTACAAGTATCAATTTTGGTTGATTATCATGTTATTATCACGATAAGCATTTGTTTACTTGTTCAAAGCTATCCCATTTTCAGGAAATTTGTCAATTATGCTGATCAAAGTCATTAAAGGCATAAAAATATTAATTTTCTTTTTTTGATAGAGTTATATAAATAGTTGAATTTGCTTACATGCAAATGGGGGGCGTCTTTTTATAATCATCTTATAATGGTTTCACAGATTTTGTTGGTAAATTTTGGTCAATGGTCTTTAATAACATTTCATGATCAATAATATTTGTTCTTCAGACGCCATATCATTGAGAAAAAGTGGTAAAATAGACTTTTTCACTAATATAATATAATTGCTGAGTAATGATATAGTTGATATTGAAAAGCTAGAACAGAGTTCTCTTGTGGTGTTACAGTAGCTCTATATAATTGTTCTTTTGTGAGTGTTTTTACCATCTCATTAAACGGTAGAGTAAAATGTTCCTATTAAGATGAGTAAGAGCTGTTTAAAAATGTAAAAAACCGTATTAAAACTATTTAGATCACCATTCAGCTTCCGAAAATTGTTGTGAAAAGGGTTATTGTTCGTTAATAAAACTACTTGTGCTACTTGGGATGTGAAACAACAATATCGTGACAATTTTAGCAATTCAAGAGTTAGAATTGAAATAATCAGCAAAACACCAATTTAAAGACGTATGATATGTGGTGAGAACAAAATAAAAAATTTCCAATTTTCATGTTAAATCGGGAAAATTCAATCACTGACATATATTTAATGAAACTATTACCTACAAATGTTATTAAAACTTTTGTAATTTCACAGAATGGTTATTGTAAGCTTTATTTAGCGACATTATCATCAGCTGTGCTAATACACTTTTGAGTTCACATTCTTTCCCGTGAACCATCACAATGATGGTAAAAATAGACGAGAAAAATAATTTCAATTCTAAAATGAAATCACGATCTGTTAAAACTTTTATAAATTTGCATTAATGAAGCGAGTGGACCGTTATTAAAATTCAAATCGATAAAATGTTCTCGTTTTAATATCAAATTCTGCTGCATTGCATAAAGCTGAATGATTCTATTTAAATTTAAAATATGTTCACAGCAATATTACAATATATTTAATAAAATGATGAAAAGGCGTGTGTATAAAAACATTGAATTTCAATAAAAACTGTTTAATAAAAACTTCACATATTGCGTGTAATCATTTTTCACGATACGAACTTCATTACCGTTTTGGTACAAAGAATTCCTATCATACAAATGGAAATTTTTTATATATGTCTAAAGCTGGTTTGTCATCGACGTAAAATGTGATTTATGTTTCGTTGAAAGCTTCGATTTGCATATTGTTTTATATCAAATTGAGCTGTTGTTACGACTTATTTGAATGACTGAAGTTATTTTATTTATTTGTCAGTCTATTGTTGCAGTTTGATAAATTCTCATCTAGCAGTGGGGCTCTGAAATTTATTTTGATTGTTATACCAACTTTTTTATAAATCACACCAATGGTGCCCGGATTTATTGAGCTTATAAAAATTTTAAGAGTCTTCCATTCACTAAATTAATTATATCGACCTAAACTAAACAAAAAAATTTATCGGAAGCTACCGAATGATGTGTGACATTATTCTACTATTATCTTTACTGTTGGAAGTTTCTTCGAGACCTATTGAAAACAACGCAAGATTTACAATAATTTGTTCATATTTTTATTAAGTACACAGATATTTCTTCTGTTGTAAACCCTTGGTATATACTTAAAAATATACGCAAAGAGAAGAGTTATGAGATTTTCATATCTGGCGAGAAAATAAAAACGATTTTTATCAATAATGTGAATGTTTCAAGACTAAACTAAGAGTAGAAGCAGGCAATGTTTATCCCACGTTTTGTCTTATTCATGTATTCAAATAAAGAATTTATTGTAAATAATTGTGTTCTATATCAAATTAGCAATGCATACGTCACATCTTATATAATGGTGACTTTATAGTAAATAAGTTGTTGAGGATTACTGTAGGCATGTCGTCGTAACTCTAGATAGTGACGAGGATTTACTTATTTCAATTTACGTTGAAAACTATACGGTTCTTTATTTTTCTTTTTTCTGAGAGCGCGTCATTTTGACGTTCCATTCCTATGCCTGGAGACGCCTATCTTAACAACTCAGTCAATTAAGTCTGGTTAGTCTATATTGGACACTAGTCAACCAACCCTAGATTACAAAATACAAATTGTTTTCTCCGAATCATCACTCTCAACTCAAGCAAAAGGTAGTCGAAACACTGACCTGGTAGAAGAGGTTTTATTGATTTGTGCTAAAGCTACGGTTGTCGTTTTATGAAAAAGTTATCAGAAGAAGAATGACTCAAAAAATAATTTTTATTACTGAATATTTCCATTATTTGTCAAATGTACAATCATTTTATGCATTTAGGTAGCACCAGGACACGAAAAACAGTAATTAATGTTTTTCAATGATTAATTTTTTTCATAAAAACACATTTCCATCGATTTCCTCTCGTATGAGCAGCAAATATAGCAAATATATGTTCCACGCAAATTATTGTTATATAAATTAGTTTTCTTACCGACAATAGATGTAAAATTAAATATTAATGTTCGAATAGGGTTTTATCCTAGTGGTGTTTGCTGTTATTGTATTTGTTCCACGCGATGCTTTTATTACCTACTTCCAGGAAGTAGCTAAAAAATATTACCAAAAATAATTAGCTTCGCACATTTGTCCACTTACGATTTGTATAGAACGTAAATTTCTCTCATAGTGAGCATTTTTCCTTCACTACAAAAAGCTACAGAATTTGAACTTACGTTTGTCGGATAGATTCCAGGAATGTCTGCGGTGACAAACTCAAACACGCTTTGAATATTTTTCCAATGTGCGAAATAAATCCCTGCGAATATGAAAGTGATGAAATAGAAATTGAATCAAAACAAAAACGAAAATTGAATATCACAAGGGCTTTACAAAAGACCTTTGGGAGTATTTGGATTATTTGCACATGGAAATATGGAAAGAATGATGAAAAGAAAATAGTGGATAGTAAGGCATTCTCACATTACATAACGTGAAAATAAAATAGTCTTAAATAATATTTTCAAGGGCAAAAATAATGCCAACCAGCTTAAGAGTTCTAGAGCTCTTTGAAAAACA
The DNA here is from genome assembly GCF_026250575.1 of Diorhabda carinulata. Taxonomy (NCBI): domain Eukaryota; kingdom Metazoa; phylum Arthropoda; class Insecta; order Coleoptera; family Chrysomelidae; genus Diorhabda; species Diorhabda carinulata. The sequence continues at coordinate 38,696,834 of NC_079460.1, read as the reverse complement.
GATTAATTATAGAATATTTCTTGTATTAGTGTTTTCCTTTTAATGGAAAGCAGTAGACCCTTTATTATTTAACATGTATTTCTATTTGAGTTATTAAAAAAATTCTCAAAACTTGTTTCTTGTTTTTTCCTATTCCTCTAATTCACACTCTATCACCTCCACCATAGCTTCTTCTGTATTTTTTTCCTTGAAGTATACTTTTACTGACAGAAGTTATATATCAAAAATAGGATTCACTAGGCTAATCAACATTTTCTTATGGAAAATAAAATTTGCGTTTAAGTGGTCCAAATATTCACCACGGGCGAAGATCATTCGATCAAGTTTTTTGGTCTACATATTAATGGTGCCCTTCAATGGTCTGTACATGTCGAAAAATTATTCTCTGCTTGTTTTGCCATTAATATGCGTCCAAACAACTCGATTCTCGAACAGTTTCAGAAATTCACTACTCGTTGTTCGAATCGTGTCTTCACTATGGTTTGCCTTTCTGGGGGTGTAAAAAATACAAAATTTCAGCTCTTCCCGCTCTTTCTTTAAATCTGTTTGCTTGGTCCACAAACACTTTCACAACTTACTTAACAAACTCATCTCTGATTTGATAAAAAATCCATCATCTTCAATGCCAAAAAATTATTCAATCAGCTACCTTAAAGTAACGAATACATTTAATAAATTCCGGAGATTGACAAAGGCATTTCTGCTCGAAATAACTCATTACTCTGTAGCAGAATTCTACAATCTATAAAGAGACTGGCATAATTAAATATTCAGTATGGAGTAAGTTATTAATATTATATTATAATTAGGTCATATTGTTATATTATCTAATATAAAATTGTATCGCTTTGTCCATAAAATTGTAAAATTTTCTTAAGACAATAAAGTTTCTCCCTATCTCTGTCTAATAGAGTGGAGTTGCCCTACAAACCTATGTAATATCTGATAACCATACAGGAATAACGGCTGAGGTACTGTTAAAATTGAAAGTTCTTGAATAAAAACCACAATGAAATTAACCGTTTTGTTAGGTATTCGCAATAACATTTCCACTCAATATTTTCTTCAATGATTCACGCCGCAAATTTCGGTTCACTTATATTAAATATTAAAATATCGTGAAAACTTACTTCTAATGTTGAAGACTTTGCTTTTAAAGCTTGATAAAATGAAATTCAGACTTTTCCATAGAAATCTTCCGCATCTCGATGACTAGTTTTTATAAATATCTCTGTTGATTACCAAATGACTAAAAATATTCGCATTTCGATCTGTTTGGCGTGAAAAACGTAACAAACAAAATATTAACTAAGTTTAATATAATGTCCTGTCGACCAGCAATCTTTTTTGAATCTATGTCAACCGGAAAGTTACGAACATCGTCTTGGACGGTTTTCTTCGCACTTAAGTGAATTTTCTCCATCCTTTGAGTCCTGAATAAACATGAAATATTAAATTCTACTTTATGTCCCTTCTATAAAGCCGACAAATATTTCGTTTTGTCTGTTTTAGGTTGTTTCGCAACTTTCTTCAAGAACTCCAGGCTAGTTAGATATATAGTTTCCCCTTTCTAGTAAAAATAAATTGGAAAAAGTTGTGCTCCGTCGATATAAAATGACTTACTTTAGTAAATTGATTTGCTTTCCTGGCCAGAATGTCTTATTTTTCACAGTTGGAGGTCGAGTATTTTTATTCGATTCTCGTTCCATGGGTTTCGTCGGAAGTCTCCATGGGAATTCAGAAATAGATTGGGCGTCAAGTATTATATGCGATGAGGGCATCATTTTTATGAGCTTGTCGATACGATTATATCAAATGGTTTTCAAGTAATAGAATTTTTTTTTAAAGTTATCTAGTAGAAATATGATACGCATCGCTTTCTCTAATGAGTCCTATTATTAATAAGGTCGTATTAATTATTTTCCAGAACATTTTTCTGGAAGTATGTTAGGGATGGAAATTTTGTTGACCGCTAAAATCCCTATTTCTCACCGTGTTTTCAAATCGCAAACAACGACACAATGCAACGAATCTATGGGAAAAAATTATTGCAAACTGGATATATGTTTAATATTTGTGCTTTGTTTCACAAACTAAATTAGATAATCTGAGATAAACTCAACTTTTTGTATCACTTCACCTAATTTCTAATATTTTCAACTGGGGACTTTCATTAAATCGAAGTTTATATTATTAAAGAGAATATAAAAACGAAAAATATTCATGCGCGAGCGTATAAAATCCATGATGTGAATAAAATCTGATCTTAATCATGTTCAATAAATTGAATATTCCTGTGAATAAAATGAAATAAATGAATTAATATGGATTATCTTTAAACAATTCTGTTTGGACTATATTTTACGACTGATGTCGGAAAAACCGTCCATTTAGTTTTGATTTGTTTTCATTTCCATAGTTACTGACAAAATATTTCATGAACCTCGTTTATTAAATTCCATTGACGCGTTTCTATTTATTTTTTTACTGTGAAATGAAATTTCAGTGATGTGAATTTAACAACAGATCTTCCAAACAAAATCATTCCGAAAGAGTTCAATTTACACACCTTTTGCTAAATATTTTGAATTTTCAAAAATAACTCATGCAAATAATATGTTTTTACTATGGAAAAACACATAGTGAAAAACAAAAAAATGAGAATTTCCACATTGTTTTAATTTACAATTAGTAGTAGTATGCATTGGAAATTCCCTTTGTTGTCATGAACAATCTAATATAAAGAGCTAATTTATAAATGTTTTATTCAGATAAAAATCAATTTCTTCGGTCGATATGTTCATAATAAAACCAATTCTCCATCAAAACAACACAACCGCAAACACCAACAAATCCTTTCACAAGTCCTTATCTTAAAAGTTATATTTCCAGTGAATTAGCTTAGGCAACACTTCGATATCCACCAAAACCCATTACTTGTATTGGCCCCAAGTAGCAATTGAAAGTTCAATCTGATGACTGAAAATTATTCTTAAGATCGATTGAGCTACGAACATCAAGTTACTTTCCAACATTCCAACGTACAGTCAAGTTATTTGAGAGAAATTATGTCTTGTATGTATAACAAAGTCATGATTGCTTTTAGAACTAGGTTAATGGGAATTTTGATATTAGTGTATAACTGAAATTGATAATTTTCTGCTTACTGATATTAAATTAAAAAGTGCAGTAACTTCAGTTATGAATAATAAGGTTTAGTAATGTTAATTATATAAAATTAACTGTACCGAATATTTGTCGTTGATTGATATAACCATAACACATTCCTATGGAGTTTCCACAAATTAGTTGATGAAATGGTGAATTTTTCACATTAGTTCCAACCGTCACTTCTTCATTAAACCGGTGTCATTTGAACGGTATTTTTAATCTGGAAAAGAAGCGAAACTGTACGGCTTAATGTTTTGATAGTGTTGCTCAATATTCGATAAATGTATATTGTAATGGTGAAGCAGCCAATCACCTCTTCTCCAATGTTGTGGCAGTCTTTTTCCAGCCACGTCACGAAATCTTTCCAATACTTCAGCGTAGTATTCTTTAGTGATCCTGTGATCTCTCGCAAAGTACTCATGTTGGACAACGCCTCCATTAATCAAAAGTCAACTTTGCTCCGACTTATCGTAGTTTTTCAGATCTTGTCGAAGCTGTAAATTGTGATAGTGCGGAGTGCGCGAACTTTTTAATTACTGCCGATATTAAAACAATCCTAAAGCGTAAAGTGCTTAATGAATGGGAGAACGATATGGTTAACGTCTACACATAAACTTCGCGAAGTGAATGACTCAGTAAAACCATGGTCAATACTACCAAAAAATCGCGTCTAGGCCATACGCGACTGACGCATAGCTACTTATTTGATACGAAACCTGAACCAAAATGTAGCAACTGCAATTGCAAATTGACTATAAAACACATAATCGCAGAATGTCCATTTCTTAACTCAGAAAGATCATCATCAAATCCACCACTCGGAACAATACGTGAAGTTTTAGGACCTAAATACAATATTACTTACCTCAAAAATTACCTTAAACAGATCTCTATCATAAATTCAATTCAACAAATATTCATAGATAAAATACTTAACCTTTACTAAATCGCTAATAACCAGTATACGGTTGATGCGAAATTTGTAATAGAAAAATAAAAAAAAAGAAACTGTATCCACACTTCACAAATATCATTCAGAAATTTTAATGCAGAGATATGAAGAAGGGCTCGTTGCTTTTAGAAAAACACATCTATGCTTCGACGCAATTTGAAAAACTTTCATTTAAAAATAATTCAAAAAGGTCTAACAACGTAGGTATACCTGAAGTATATATTCAAGGTACAAAGCTCTTCATTATACTTCGAATATAGGCCAACATTCAGCATTTTCCTCTTCAATAATATTTCTTTGTATAGAGGAGATACTTCCAAATGTTGAAATAGCCCAACTAGTTCATAACAGATCATTACTCAGTTACGCTTTTATGTCTAATAAATTCACAACGATTGTAAATTGCAACTGATACAGAAGTTATAAATATTGCACCAGCGGTCTGCTAGGTATCTTTTGCGACTACTGTGAATTGCAATGGGATTACACTTGTTTACAAAATTGTAAATTGGGTAATAAAGCACTGTAACACTCTCATTCAAAAACTAATACCATAGAATAGACATATCACCTTACATGTATTTAATGGGAACAAAACATACTTTTCGAACAAAACCAAGTTCGTATTTAGATGTTTCAGAGTTATAAGTGTTTACTTGAAATACCATTGAATTACTCAAAAACTACTCTGATAAAGCTAACCTTCAAAAAGCAGGTAATATTTCAGTGAATAATTGCTTTAAAAGTTTTAGATGTCCTTACTGATGACCATCTTGGAAATCTGAAAACTCTTTTCTGTTGGCAACTTCAGTACCTACAATTTTTTCTTTATGACAAGTTTTCAAAATACAGCACGTTCTTATATGACCACCCCGTACATTAAAATGTTCTTCCTTTCTCATCAGCATTACTTGTTGTCCAAATTCCATTTTGGACTGAATTTTTTATCGATTTCCGTTGATGTCATGCCTTTCGTGTCACATTGTGATTCTTACCGAATTATCACTACCTTTTCCCCAGTCTTCACAAAATGCGAACACATTGGTACCTAATATGTCTCGTTATAAGAACATATTTTCGGTGATACTTGAACTAACTTCCGTATTTAGTGAAACCACTGCTCCATTCGTACAGACAGTGTAATTCCAGTCAGGAAGTGACGTGACTGGTGTTTTATTGCCGGGCAGCCGGCAGTCATTAACGGGGGCGCTGCTTCGAATCCGAAATCTCGAGAGTTGTTATTCAATTGCATTCAATTTTATATTTTCTCTTTCATTCTTTTGTTTGCCAAAGAAATTCCATATATCGCATGTGATTGATTTGAAAAATTGTTTTCACAGTTCCGTGCGAATTGTAAGGGCTCTATTAAATCGATTTTATTGTGAGATTGAAGAACTTTTATTTGTATTCATAATGTTAATGTAGATATACTTACAAATAAAATATGTATTACAAAAGTTTTGGTGATATTTTAAAACATTGGACAAATTTAATTGTAGTATTAAATATCGAATTGCCTCGCTACACTTTAGTCATTCTACAGCCAATCTGTGATCTGCTCAAATGCGTATAGGATTTTCACCAATACTATTTATACATACTGTTTACTGCTACACGTTACACGTGGCCAGACAGTGTAATTGTCAGTTTTGGAATAATAGTAGCAGTAAACAGTGTCCAGTATCAATAACACCAACAGTACCAGAATTATCGATTCTGGTCGAGCGGAATTATGCCGTTAGAATGGTAACAGGAAGAAGTGAGAGATAATCACATCCTTGTGGGATAAACAACTAAAGAGGGAGAGAGACTTGATCCCTTAGTTGCAAGGTAAAACGTCAATTTAATTAACTCCAGATTTTGTCGATTCTACCATATCAAAATAAAGATCACCAGATATTTCACAATAAGAAAAACTCAAAAATACTTTAAAAAGAAAAATATTGTATTTATTAATATCTACTTCAGACGTCAAAACTAATATCTACACCGATAAATCCTGAAGTACGAATATAAGAACGGAATTGTTTGCTTGCATTCGCATGTCATTGTCAAATTTATTCAACAATTCATGAATTATTAAATTCCAAAAACTGAAAATTTGGTAAGTAGTTTAAAACGCATGAGAAAAATTTGCTGCCAATTCACAAAATTATAATCACACAAGAATTTTGAAGACTGCTCAGCTTATTATACAAAATAATCAATAATGAAAAAGTTTTTTTAGTCACCTTATTGCCTTTTTCATAAAAAAACTACGAATGTGACATACTCAAAAAGCTTAGAATTTTGACTGAATAATGTAAACTTTTCCAATAGTGTTTTCATATTTTTGCCTAGTATATCTAAATATTTTTTTTATTATAGAACCACTTGGTCTGATAAATAATGTCATAAAAAATATTGAACGATTCCAAATATCTTCGTAGAAGATATTAACAAAATTATTGGAAAAAATCGAGTGTGAAAATATTATTAGGTTGAAATAAAACTGAATGTGTTACACTTTTGTCAACGGTCTGTAATTATCATTGGCTGAGTTTAATTCATCACATTAACATGGTGAAATTGCACGTTTTTAATTAACGAGCCAGCTTTAATTATTGAAAATTCAAAATCAACGTGTGTATGATGTTTTACGTCGGACAAATCAACACAAAAACGGGTAATAATAGTTTTATATTAATACGTGCAGCTATATTGATTTTGATGCAGTGAAAAATTTCGAAATGCTGAATTTGATTACCATAGCTACAGCCTCGAATTAGTTTCGCAAACACTGCAAGCGATTTCAGAATCAATTCAGTATATTGGAAACATCTCAAATATTTTCAATGGTGAATTGAAATATCCTATATTAATAGTAGGATAAACTTGTTATATCGCAAAGCTAATATGAAGAAGTACTGTAATAATATTCTTCATAACAGATTGTATCTTGTGGAGGGTCAAACCACATTCATCGCTACGTATTCACAATTTAGTACAAGGTTTTTGCAGTATCGACAATTGTTCTTCACTTCTTACATCCTGTACAGTCTTATCTTCCCATTCATTTTTCAGTTTTCCTTCTGATTAACCGTTGTCATTTTTCCATTCCTGTGGTGTGTCCATATCATGTAACCTTTTTGATTTGAATGTGTCCTCACCCTATATCCTTAATTTCAAAATTTTATTTCTTCCATTTAAGCTTCAATATTAAGTATGAACAGTAATGATCTATGATCTAATGTTTTGCACTATAGTATCGTCACATCTTAATATGAAATTCAATTCAAAAAGGTATAGACTGCTTTGTAGCGCGTGAAAATATTTAGATTACTGCAAATGATTACTCCTTGAATTGGCTTCTATCTCAAGACTTGTTTGAAAAATGTTAATTCTTTACGATATAAAATCCGAGAACGATTAGGAAAGTCTTTTATGCCTCCCCTAATTTTTCAAAAAAGTACACAAAGTAAACTTTCCTCGGCTCTGGGACGAAATATCTCATAGAATTGCGGCCCTTGGAGGGGCATCGCACTCATCAGGTTGCTGTTGCGATGATAACCGCTCGAATAAAAATTGAGTTATGAGATGAAGTCTTCTGTTGACAATTCCCAGTGGAAATAAGTTGTTTGTGCTAACTTCGCCAGTCTATTACCCGTTTCCAAGGTAACGACATTTGTCAATATCAATAAGTGCTCTCTGAGGGTCGCATACATTATAGGATTATGGAAACCACTCAGGAAAAGAGAAAGACAAGCGAGAACGGAAAGAGAAGTTTCTATTTTTAAATTATTGAATAATTAAATTGACTGCTAGTAAAACTTTTTTGATTAGAATGAATCTAAAAGAAGTTCAGTTTCAGCTGTAGGTTTTGACTTCATCAAGTGTAGTATTATAATAAAGTAAAATAATTAAATGAGATAGCAACATTCTAACGTGGATTTTCTGGATCATTTGGTATTAAATTACACATAATTATTCTTGATAAAAAAGAAAAGATACTCAATGAAACGAAATATTAAGAAGACCGGCAAGTATTGTCGGTTTTGCGCATGTCGATATATGATTGTCTTTCTTCAGCTCATCCTGACTTATTAATTTCTGTATAGTTGAAATTTATCTTTATTTGCAACTGAAAATTACTGAACTAGACAGAAGATCAATCAGCAGACTACAAGTAACAAGAAAGTGTCCATCTTTGCAACGCATCAGGTGGAAATAAACTCGAAAGCACTAAATCATCCGCCTTATAGTCCAGATTTATAAGTTCTCAAAGAAGTACTTGGAGATCAAACATCAAGTGGGAACATTCATGCGCAGAAATGCATAATGAAAGAAAGAGAATGTATAGAATAAATTCTGTAGAAATGGATCTATTTCTTGTAGAATAAATTTTGTTTATACAAAATGTTCGTTCATATTTTATTGACCGTCTATTTTAACTGAATAAATATCAAAGAAACTAATTAGAGGATGAAATACGATGTCGTTTAGTTACTGAAAAAATGATTATTTATAATAGCTCTCTCCTGGCATGTATTTTGATCACAGGAATTTATTTTACCTGTTCATCTAAGTGTGTTCTATACGATTCCAACAATGGATGAAACTATTGAACAAAAAATCTAGGCTGAATTTTACGTAGCAAATATAATCACGTCTACGGAAAATTTTAAATTGGTACGACCTGCAGTGAATCTACTATGAAAACACATTGTTAATTAAGATTTGTTTGAGAAGGTGTTGTTTGTATTTACTGCTTTCTATTAGATTTCCAGTTTGAAATGATGTTTCAACTGTACTGAACTTTCGATAGTTATCTCAAAAACTGAAATGAAACTTCTCGTCCTGATTACTTTGCAGCTCATGTGTATGGAGGTGAAGCTCTAAACATCGTGAAGCAGTTGCCAAAAACTACTCAATTTTTTTTGTATCACTAATAAATTGATACGAAATGATTATTCATACAATAAGTACCAACTGATAAGGATATAGAATAAACGATATTTTGATCAAAAATACGATAGAAAGTAGTTTAAATTACTGAATTTTCTTTTGATTCAAGTATATTATTGAGGGAGGGAGATACTTCTAACGAGATTCAATAAATTTATGGAAAAATGTGTGTTCAGTTTCCGTTAACATCTTCAAAAGTAGTGATATCTAATTACAATAATCCCTAGAAATCTAATTGTCATATTGAGAACTAGCATTGGTTGAAATATACATATTTATCGTTTTCTAATTGAAAAGCATAACTTTTAAGTAAATTTATGAAAAAGATTTGGTATTTCAAACTTACTTTCGCATTAACAATAATCCTTTTGTCCTACTTTATAGAAACCTACTCCATATACTACATGTATAGAATGGATAACAATGAATTTCCTTCCTTCGCAGTACTCGAAGATAACTTTATGTATAATTTTCACGAAAAGTTTTAAAGCAAACTTAACAAATTCCTCCAGAATTGTAGCAAATTGAGTAGACGGCTTGGAGCTGTGGGCCTGTCTGTCTATTTATACATATATTTAAGCCTCTCTCAACTGTCGCAGTATGATTTATGTTTCAATTAGATGGTTGAAAGTGTTTTTGTTTTAATGAAGCCAATTATTGCGTATTACCTATTTCAGTGGTTCATGTTTCCAAAAATCATAGGCGTAGTCATACGCTACTTTTATTATTTTTCAGTTATATATATTTTCTCGTCAAATTATGGCATTATTCTCATTCGGAGAATGATTAAAATAGGAACTCAAAGTATATTATTGCTACTATCTTAAAGCAAAATAATAAAATTTTCAACAAGTAAGAAAGGCCCTAGAATCTAGGGGTTAGATCGTGGTGATTAAGTCTTTTTTCAGCAGCTCAGTGTTTGGTTATTTGTAAAAATGTAACGAGAAGTCCTTTTGTCCGTAATTCTTTCCCAATGCTTTTATTTCTAGCTACAACTAGTACGGCAGGGGCGGCTAGTGCATAATAGCTGCAGGGGCGGGAGTGCATTAGCGCTGCAGTGCGGCACATCTCAAAAAAATTGCGAGCTAAAAAAATAATTATCACATCATTCACATAATAATAACCCGAACTAATATCTTCATAAATAACACATTACATCCGCCCACCTTAGGATCACGCTGTGGCAGTATTATTATTCATCTAACACACGAACATGTTCTGCGCGCTCTTTTTATAACCTACTATGACTCAAGTTATAGTAGCAGCAGCGGCGTACTTAACTGGGAAACTTCGCTGAATCAGACCAACGCAATGCGTAATTCGGTGGATAGTTTCCAAATGAATAACTTTTTTCACTACTATCTAGTTCTTTTAGGACGATTTGGATTGAATAACAATATACTATAATAGAGTGGGTATTCTTTGAATACCAAGAGACTATTTAAATATGCATACGAAGAAAACAGATAATTAAAAACGAAACAAAATATTGTTAAAAGAAAAACTGTTGTATGTATAGAAGAAACAAACTACACAAGAACATTAACTCAAGATATTCATGCTAAAACTAATAAAATGCATTTGGGATTGTAAGCAAAAAATTGCATCATGTTTTCTCTGCTTACTTCTGGTGGCGATGAAGTGTGAACGGAAATAGTCATGAATACTCCAAAAGCTGCATAATTGCATTAAATATGCGTTATTAGTATCAACCCATATTATTGCTCTTCTGTTAATTGGTTAAATATACAGAGGTATAATGTGACGAAAAATAGGTATATATTGTCACAAATTATTAATTTTATCGAATTTTGTGGGGCATTTGAATTAACTTTTAGCAGACACGATGAAAGCGATAATTTCGGTAATCGTGACATAGTTCTTAGATGTAACTCATAGTAAGTCCCAAAGCATATCTTAATTTAGTGAACAATCTCCTTGTATGTCTAATTTACTGGAAGCAAGACAGTAAGAAACATAAAAGCAGTGATAAATTCGATAATATTATCAAGATCAGCGGAAACTATTTTTTACAAAACAGATATTCTTCCAATAGCCCTCTACTGCTCTAACTATGGATACTATCGGAAAAGAAATGAAATAAACTGAAAATGTGGGAGAGGAAAATATTGAGGAGGAATTCAATACGATGAAGGGGTCTGAAGAAGAAGAACTAATGAAGAAATAAAAACCTGCACGATCAACGATCAATAATCCAGAAATAAGAGCACAAAGAGTTGGATGGATGGAACACGTCTCACGAATGAATAATAATATAATACCAAAGAAGTTATTAAGTGCACGTAAAGAGGGAAAGAGAAAAAAAAGAAGACTAAAGGAAAAATACATAAAAGAAGATAGATATGAGGAAGTTTGTTATAGATATATAGAATGAAAAGGAAGAGGACATGGTCAAATGGAGACATTTAGCAAAGGAGCTCAAGCTAACAATATAGAGAAAACTCTGAAGCCATGAACCGACGCGGTCTTTTTACACTCTTATATATAAAGATCTCGGTAAGGATGTGAAGTATTTTTCTTGTGTTGCAACCATTTCAACAAACCATCATTTCAGCATAGAAACCGACAAAATTAATGGAAATTTCACAAAGTAAATTTTCATGAAAACATTGCAGAGCACCTAAAATTTTCACCACGACCTACCACTGCAGTATGACAATGTTAGTTGGAATAAACAATAGACCATTTTAATAAATTTTACGAATGTTTTTGAAAACTCTTGTGAACAGCACTGGTTGTATTCGCAACGGATAAATGACTGCAAAAACTAAATTTGAAATATTTTCGTTCGGAAATTGAAGTCAGAAATAATATTAATCATGTTTTGATTCCACTAATCATCTCAGTTGATCCATGAATCAAATCTAATGTGAAAATTCCTATGAATTGTTGATTAAAAAGATAAATAAAAATTCTATTCTGATAAGCATTTATCATATTCCATGAAATCGAACCGCGGCATAGTTGTTTTAGTTGCCATTTTAAAAACTAATTGTAAAAATGTTTGAATATTTTCGTTAATTTTTGTGATGCAAAATAAACCACTGTCTCATTTGCTATTTCTGCAGTATCTCTTGGAGTTAGCTGCTGCTCCATGTCAGTTATTGGCGTTACTACTGGACATTTTATTATTGCCAAAGTATTATTTCAACCAAATAAAATATATATCTCATATTGAATTATTGGTTTTATTCAGGAACGACTTAGTTTTATTCAGGAATGACTTGGTTATGTTCAGGAATTACTTGGTTTTGTTCAGGAACGACAGCAACGCTGCTTTTATGAAATTTACTTAATTCTAATTGGATGGGAAGGTATATCGTTATGGATATGATCCGTTGTATTGTAAAAATAGTTCATGTTATATAAATATTGATTATTATTGTTAAACAAGACAATAATAAGCATTGCTCTTTGCATCATATCCAGGCATATTTATAAACAAAATAGTTGGTAAATACGAAAACTCTTAGCTTAGAGAACTAGCCTGGAAAATGAAAATTATTGTAATTCAAAGAAATCTCCTGATTCCTTTCTCATTTAAAAAATTTTAATTTCCAATTAACTTACTTTATCAGAAGAGATTCCACAATTTGAATAAGTTTGAATAAGAATTTTTACTTTGCTTACTTCTTGATTCAATGTTGTTTTTTACAGTACTAAGTACAACGGATTTGTAAAATTCAAATGTGCCAGTCAGAATATTAAATTGTTAGGTAACAGAAGGACGTGTGAAAAATTTTAGCTCAATCCTACCATCGGAAATATTCCAAATTACAATGTCAAATTTTGATCCCAATAAACAAAAAGGCACGATAATGAGCAAATAAAAATATGATAAAAATATATTTATTTGAAGAAAAATCTATTATAATAAGTTGCCCTAGATATTTGTTCAAAGGAATTGGATTATATTATATGTACATATTAATGTTCTTGAAGTTATGTAGCTATATCGCAAACTTCTCACACAAAATTGACAATCTTGACGAAAGACTCGAGTAGAAACTAATATTCTCGTATTCAGGAATGACAGTCTAAACCAAAATATGAGGTTATAGTAGATGAAGTTTGATAATGCAATTATAGGAAAAAATAGTATATATTCATAGTGAGAAGCAACAAACTTGATCAAACTTTGATTTATTTAAATAAAGTTCCTGCATATTCATATAAATGTAATTTGATATACATTTTAGGACCCTTTCTTCATATTTATTTGTCTCCCTAGAGACTTTCTTATTTTTAAATAACTACAGTGCTTGAAACTGGAGGCAGGCATCGTTTTTAATCTGCAAAGTACAAAAAAAACTTGGTACATTAGAGTGTTTTGGGGAAGGGCGTTACTTTCATGACGTTTGTCCTCGGCTTCCCCTACCTAAGGGATTTGAAGCGAGATTATCGAGAAAAGGTCTAAAGGACGGAAAGTTTTTTTTTCTCAGTTATTTTCAAAGCCGAGAACAATCATCAATCTTGCGGGTTGACATTATTTAGAAAATTGAGAAGCAGTTAAAAAGAAAAACACAACTAATGAGGCCCATTGAAAATCAATTTCAATAATGTTAATGTTACATTTACTTAACTAAATTTCACCAATAAATATTTTACGTGTGATTGAGAATTAAGAAAAGGATTAGAATTTCTAAAAACGAAAAGGAATAAACCATAACTAAAGATACTATAAATTCAAAGGGCGAAAAATTAGCGTTCAAAAAGATCAGGTAATAATTTATTTTCAATTGCTAAAAGTAATATTTTTGTCTTCTAATTTATCCTTTAGCAAATTGAATTTTACTTCTCGTCGGAATATTACACAGACTGCTAGAGGGAGAAATTTCAAAGCCATTCTCTTGAATTAGCTATATGCAAACAAATTTATCTATAAACTAATTTTCAATTGTTTCTCCTAACTAAATTTCGAATTCAATGCAATATGGTAGGTTTTCCACCAACTTCAGTTAGAGTTGAAAACTTTTGTTATTGGTATTTTGATTGATGTGATGGTTAGACTAAAAATTGATCAGAAAAACTTTTCCCAAAAAACAGTTTGGAGTTTATTGTCATGAACATAAGAATTCAGGCAATAGCAACAAGGAAAATTTCCACATTTAATTAAATTTATCTATAACCTCAAGTCTCCGGCTGAGAACTCTCCTTCAAGTAGTGGTATTCGCCCTTAATTAAATTATTGGAATCGGGTAAACAGCTGATATTAAATTGGAAGCTAACAACTTTTAAACTAAGTGAAATATGGAGAGAAATAACTAAGGGAGGAAGTATTAGATAGAAAAAATCTGAGTAAACAAGACCTGCTAAAAAATACATATTTCTAAAACATAACCAAACAAATGTATTAGCTATACAGCAGTTTTGTAAGCACAACACATGAAAATCAAAAAAAAATTTCGTTATCATTATAAGCACGAATTGAGCAGGGAAATTGAGAAATTTATTTCTTTTGCATTCGAAGCAGTGACGGATTAAGCTAGGGGCTTGGGGGGGCTATAGCCCCGGGCCCCAGATCCAAGAGGGCCCCATCATTTGGAAATCATTCTGTATTTTTTGTGTATGTGTTGATACCACAAATCTAACGTATTGATATTATTTCGAGAATTTTTCCGGGTTTTCGAATTCCGTCATTATTTTAGCCCCGGGCATTATAAATCTTAATCCGGCCTGATTCGAAGTAATTATGTGACATAAGTAACTATTGGGTCACAATAATTGATTGAGTTAATACAAAAATTATTAAATAATTCTGTTAAAACGAAAGTGAAGAGAAGTGGAGAAAGAAAAATAACGTTACAAAATAACGATTTTACAACGTGAGGCAACTCTACAATCACATAATTATTCACTAATAGAGCATTTATCCATAATTGCAGGTTTTGTTTGCATATGAATGCAGATATTTACGAGGGTGGTTTGACGGAGAAGTATCTTTTGAATAAAAAAGTAACTTTATTGTAAAAAAATATTTATTTGTAACATTTAGTTTCAAATATCTTCAAACCATCTAAAAATAATCTTGCGGGGCAATGGGCAGGCGTGAAGAATGAAACAAAACTCTTTTCTTCAACTAATATAGTCATTTGTTCTTGAGTTCAGCTTCAAAACGTGTCAGAACATTTTATCGTCCAGTTATGGTTTGTTCTTTTTCTAAGTAATCAATAAAGAGCACAAACTCAGAAACATGATCTTATTTGTCAAACAACCGGTTTCTAATTCCATGTGAGATGATTTGTTGTGACATATCGACGATAAATATTACGTAAAATATCCAAACATTCGTTTGAATTTATAATGCAGCGAGTTCCTGATTAACATCAAACAAAAGTAGCACCCACATTCCAAATAACTTTTTATGTATACAAGGACACAAGGTTTTCATTTCTCCTCCATTTCTGGAGGAATTACAATAAGGTCAGTTCTAATTAAAATTAAAAAACTACAGGAATTTTTTTCTCCAGACTTAACTAATAACATAAGCAGTTATGTTATCTTCCAGACTCATGTGAAATTTTGGAGATAAATTTATTTGGATACAAATTCTCTAATAGTGGGTATATCAGCCGTTGCAAGTCGTTCTTTTTTGATATTAGTTAGACAATGTAATGTACTTCACATAGTTTAATCGTATAGCAGAAATGCTCACATTTATGCCTATCTTTGAGTTACTTTTCATCTCTCCAAAGAGTGTTAAATATCGTCGATTTTAATCTTCGTATTTATTGGCTAAATTTTTCATCGGCAGTTTTTCATTTTTTCCAATTTTGTATAATTATTTTCATATGTTCTGCAATCAACCAAAAAGCTTTGAAGTGAATAAACGTTCCAGAATGCATAGTGCCAAATTGTATACGCGCGTTTTTTATGTTTCGGAGTTTTAATAAACCCCAATATTCGCATATTTAACATGCTTTCGCCACATTGATTAATATTGATCACGTTACTCGCACAATTTATTTGTTCGATGCTTTTGCGTGTACAAAATAGCGGTTTTTGTGTAAACCGCTTAAATGTATATACATTGAATTTATTTTCCAATAAATACTCCAGCGTGTTTACTTAGTTCTCATCAAAATCGCATATTTTGATGCAAACCAAAATTCATTTTACTCTAATAAAATGTAAATATTAAAAATCCCCAAATAGAACAATTACATACATTAACCGATACACTGAGCATTCCACGTGTAGCTAATCCATTATATGTAAATAATTAGTGGTTATTGATTAGAGCTTCTGAAATCAAATATAATTTTATTAAAACAGTGTTCCTCCCAATAGGTTTTCGTTGATTCCATCAAAATCAATTAGAGGATAGTAAATATAATATTGCAGTACTTTTTACTTTTTTATCTTTCCTTATTTCCTATGTTCAAATTATACAATTCTGCAATTATGAGGATGACTTTGTAATTCTAGAGAAGACATCAATATTTGAATCAAAATATTACATACTCTATTTTCACATATAAAATTAATTAATATTAGATATTGCCAAGTCATAATATTGGATATTTTTGAAAACGAAAATAATATGGTTCACGTATTAAAATCTATTTATAGTATTTATAAAAACTGTCAAAATGGCCATGTTATACAAAAAGTTTGCTAACTTAATTGGAATATAAATAAACTTCTTCATTAAAATGAGATGAAATTAGAATTGAGGAAAATAAAATATTCTCATTAAACTGTCTTCATTACTTCGTTGTAAATATCCCTGAAAAATTATCTAAAAAGAGAGGTTGTGTAAAATACTGGAACGGTAATTGAAAAATCTCTTTTTAGCCGAATTTTTCAAGGAAAAATTAGACGGTAGGCATGACTAGAAGAAAAATGGGGGGCACATCATTTTTCCCATGTTTTGAGACCTCCTGAACACGATTATGACGGTTTTTCGAATGTCTGTAGTTTATATATATATCTATATATCTGTTTAAGCTACAATTCTTATTTTCGTCTCTCGAGCAATTGCTATGGGTCCGATTTGGTTCAAAATGAGCATACATGGCTTTTTTGGCGGCGGATTGATGTTATTAGAGTTTGGTTGAAAACAAATGAATATTTCGAGGGGTCGCAGTACAAAAAAAGTGGTTTTTGACCTTTGCTCACCTCTGCAGGTCAAACGAAAAGCGACTGAAAAATGAAATTTCACGTGTAGGTTCAATTAGTTGCGAGATGATTTCCTGTCTAAGGTCGAAACTTTCCATCCCCACCCCTCTCCATTTTATGGTCATTTTTGTTATATTTTCTTATTTTTTGGCCAGAAAAAGTTTAACTAGAGGGTTCGAACTTGCCATGCAAGTAGGGGTGATGTTGAAGAATTGTCTTTCTCAAGTTCAAACAAAGTTTTCTTCTTCAGTTCTTCTAGCACAAAACGCCCGAAATCATTTTGATCGTTGTAATTGTTGAACTGGACCGCCTTCTATTTAATGAATAATACGAGTATGATCGTTGCTGGGGTGATTTTCGAAATTTCTTGTCATTATGACAATTTTTTCTTTGTTGTCAATTGGAATTGAACAAGAGGGTTCGAGACCACCGGGTCTATTAAAATTATGAATTTTCATTCGAGAGAGAGACTTACACTATATAATATATATTAGAGCTCAAAACTCACTACTGGAAGACAACAATTTGAAACTACTTTTAGATATCGCTATCCAAGTCACGATAACAATTAATGGTTCAGTTCATTTTATATAACTTCATTCCTATGGAACAAAATTATGTTGAGTATTATTTAATACCTTATTTGTAGATGGTGTATCATGAATATTTTTTTTTCTAATGTTCACAAGTTTTTTGAGACGTTAGTAAAAAATTCTTTGAGTACTAGGACCGGACTAAATACTGGATGTGGTAGGTATTCCATACCATCAACTTTCGACGTTTTGTATTACTTTAATTCATATTATATTCTACCAATGTTCTATTAACCAAAAATACATTAAATATCAATTCAATAGACCTCATTACTTTGATAAATGAATACAATCTAAATAAAACGTATTCATCCTATTATATCTATAAATAGTGAACAATATCATAAACCAATATTTTAAGAAAAGGTTATATTTATTACTTTTACCAAAATTATTTCGGCTATTTTCAATTATAATATTCTCAGATTGAAATTTTTTTATAGTCAAACATGAAAACTAAGTTCAACAAAAAAAAACTTGTGAAATGTGAAATATGTCGTCTCATTGTGGCGGACAGTCGAACAAATGGTCAAACATTTCTCTGTAATGAACAGACGAATTTGTGGCCGCACAACGCAGCATTCAATGCTTTTGTCATATTATATTGTGAATGTGCGGACCTATCGGCACCAGCGTCTATCTACCGGCACTAATTAAATTTGAGAGATGATGTGTTTTGATCAGGATTCTCTCTGTACAGCTTTTACTGGAACTTACTTTTGTTTCGTCTTTCCCTGAATTTATGTTATATCAAAAATATGTCAGAAAAATAAATATTGTTTAGTTTTTATAGAATGATTACGTTGAAAAGAACGCAATACTTAATATAATAATGTAACTCGAAGAATAGACATTAGAAAAGGGATAAATATCGAAACTATTCAATAGTTCATTCCTGAAATGTTATTAAAATTATTGGTATAGGAAAAGAATAAGGGTCCCACAAAATATTTGAGATTCCAATTTCTAATATGCATCCTACTTCTCTACAATGTTTCACATTCAAGGTAGAACATGTAAGAGAAGATGCCCAAATGATTATAAGAAAACTCGTGTCGAGTTTTGTAACGAAATCAATGCCATTCTTAAGATAGTTTCGCAACCAAGCGTTTCATTTCCCAAAATTTTCTCGATATATTTACTCCAGTGTTTCATAAATATTTGTCAGGCTTATGAAAGGGACATACATGCAAGGGTCTAAATTTAGATGTATTGTGTTACTGAAAACGTACTATTTTCAACACATATTTCTACATATTACAATTTATCGAATTGATCTAGAAGATTTCAAGATTAACCGATGATCCTTTCACATTTAGAGCTTGATTCTTAAGAAAAGATAAACTCAAAAAATTTAGTAATCATAATAAGGTCGACAGTAGCATACTCATAAAACTGATAGCGGACCTATTAATTATTTTATTATTTAAATTATTCATATACATTATGATAAATCACATATTCATTTATTATATTATTTTTAGATGTACTACGGTTGATAGTATTTTTTTTTCACAATCTAACAACTTATTGAGTATCTTTCTAAATTCATTTCATATTTTTCTGATCGGTTTTAATGGATAACAAAGTCTTTATTTTCTCAAATTTGAATTATACATAGTGATAAGATTTCATTATTTTTATATTTGGAAAATATGATGAAAAATCAATTTCTTAATCCTAAAGCTCAAGAAAAGTGGAAAAAGTAAACTATTTGGATGTACCACCACTGATGTTTATGTACTCCGCCACTTTGTGTCAGCAACAAAGAGAATTCGAAATCGCGCCATTCGGCAATGTACACTGAAATTTTCATTATCAGAACTCTCAATTGCGGTCCAAAATTTTTGAATAAATTTGAATCTATCACGAAAGTGCTCGTTTATTAAGCTTTCAATTGCTTACGAATGCTTCGAATTGTGGTTTTTTGTTTCTTTTTTAACTTTTAATCACCTCAATTTTATTCATTTTGTGTTCTTTCGTGTTGAGGTTGATTGGAGCGAATGCAAAGATTGAATACGAATTGTTTAATTGTATTTCAACCAATTGCTATCATGTCTCTACATTTGCACATATATAAATTAAACACTTAATACCTTCCCAAACTATTGTTTGTTGCACCAGTAAAAATTAATCTATCTCATTTCTTTTCTCACTTAACGTTTATTTAGGAAATATGACCTTACTTGGTCCAACAATAACCGGAATCCTAGTTTTAATTGCGAGTGGCATACCTACAAGTTTTGCTACTCAAATTTTGAGATATGGCAACACTGATTGTGATATATCAAATCTTTTTTGCCATCAGAAAGTCTGACATTTTTAATGGTAAACGAGTGCTATATTAGTGCTTACAGATACTTGAAACATCCCTCTTGGTCAAAAAATGGAATTAACAACAAGATTTTCTATAACTTTTGACGTGGATCAAACCAACAGCAGTGTGCCGATCAACTCTCTTCGACTTTTGGTGATGAAAATGTCATTCCATTTGAGCAACGTAGAACGTCCAATTCTGAATAATACACCAGGATTTGTTTGTCAGAAGTGTTCGAAAAAATCAGGAAAACCAATTGTAGAAGATGATTCATTTTCCACCACGACACCTCTCAATCATCAGCTCATGCAAAAACGTTTTTGAACTGTCAAAACACCAAACTGATGGGTCATCTGCCGTACAGTCTTTGTTTGACACTCAATGATTTCGTCTTATTCCCACAGATCAAAAATAAATTGCAAGGTCAACGTTTTTCTACACTGAAGAAACGGTTGATGGGTTCAAATCACATGTTTTGGAGATACCTCAATCGAAATGGAGAAAATGCTTGGTTAATTGGTTGAAAGAGTATTGATCTCAATGGAGAATATTTTGAAAAACCATAAAGCCATATTCAATTATAAATATTTGTTTTTAACTGTCCATCTCAAAACTTAAGTAGTAACCTTGTACTTATATATTAAAAAAAAATCAAAAATTCCTTCTATTTGTTACTCATTATCATTTAAAGACAAGAGAATATAAATTTCCTTATATTTCATTGAACCTAGACGTAATACGTTATTTCTGAAAACACTGAAATTACATCCAAATTTTACCTCAAGCTTCTAACAAAAAATATTTTGAGAGTGCATAGTATTTACTTTAACCTTTGATTACAGTTTCAACAACTACTACTGATGATAAGAAGTCTCTAACCACTTCGGAATTGGTGAAGGTGTCAACAAAACGAGCCAGGCCCAAACCGACATCGCCCAATAGACAGGGTCCACAACAATGTCAGGTAATGGACAATAAATTTGTCATGGAAAATATTGAAACTTAATATTAATATAATATTAATTTGTTGGTTATAGATTTGATTATGAACTTTGATAGTTATTTGTCATAGCTGTGTTTTCATAGAGCTTACAATAAGTACAGCAATAAGTAAAGTGTTTATTTAAAATAGTTAGAAGCACTTAAATAAGACAACAAGAGCTTGTGACAACTTCAAATTGTTTGAAAATACTATTTGAAATCAACTGCAATGAAAAATAAGTTCTTTATGTTAATCAGAAGAGAGAGCTACAAAGATTGGACAGAAGGGAAGCACCACTGTCCACGCCAAAGCGTACATGCAAAAGAGTTGGTGTTTGGTGGACTTTTTAAGAACCCATCACCAACTCTTAGTTGATGAAAGAACAAGTCGCGCTGATTAAACACGGAATAAAACCTACGCTAGTTGAGATGAGAGTTTCTCCAAGAACCTGCACATCCTCTAGATATTGCCACATTTGATTATCATTTGTTTTGAAACATTTTTGATAGAGAAGAGTCAATCAAAACTGCCTTTATCGATTTAGACTTACACAATATTGGAGAAATAAAATAAATGTTAGAAGGGTATATTTAAATGAAATTTATGAGGTCATACTTTTGATGTAAGATTCTTCAAATTTATTCTTGGATATAATAGGACGATGGCTGCTTCTATTGGCACAAAATATGGTGAATCTTTAAAATGTAAACCGTTAAAGCCCAAATATCCTGCCATAGATTTTATGACTTATTAACCATATTTACTCATTATATGAAAACATGAAAAATAAAATGATAAGCATTTCTGATCACCCAAAGACTTTTTTTGATAAGTAATTGGCTTATTTTGTAGGCCCAAAAAATGTATTGAAGAGAATACAAACATGTATTAGTATTCATTTCGTATTATTTATCAAAATGGTTCCATATTAAGAGTCAGAATGTCAAGAATGGGATGGAATAAAAAATATCAAATATCAATTTTCCTTTGTCCAGTGAATTTTACTCAATGTTGAAAAAAATGTCTGTGCGGCTTTTTTGCGTTTAGATAATAGTATATGGAATTGGAACGAGAATTTTCGTTTAGTGAAGTTTATTAAAGGAGAGATATACAAAACATTCTTTGTTTGCGTACAATATTCTTTCTAAGGTAAAACATACTTTAGAAGCATCCTCAGGACCGGGATCTACATTTTTTCCTTGCATCATATTAGAATCTAATAGCCTAGTATAGTTCACAAATATTTTTATTCGTGTATTTAAGAAGTTATTATTATATAATATAAGTAAATTCTACCAATCATCTTTATAATGGTCTCTAATAGAAGTTTTTGGACTAAATAAATAATAATAATGAAATAAGAGGTTCTTGTGGGATCCCATTAGTTACATAATGCATTTATTTCTAAGATTAGTTGGTAACTTGATTCAATAACTACTTGTCTACAAATCCACTTGACAGGTTTGGTTCGTGATGAGATGTCGGGTCATTCTAGTGATAGGTATAGAATATTTATTTTATTTATTTTGGAAATTTTTAATTTTAATTGCATTCATAATCATAGGGTTGCCAGATAAAGGAATTTAAAAATTGGACAACAAAAGAAATTGATGGTACCCTTTTGCAAAAATGGTCATAGTTGTAGAAAACCGCAAAAATTTAATTTAGCTTAGGACTATCCCAAAACTCTCTCTCTATTAGAGGTTATGTTAAATTGTAACTAAATATTTTCAAAATAATAGAGATGATCGTCTTTTTTCAAAATCTTTTCGCTTTAGAAAACCCTTGCTTTCATACAAATATCGCTTATGTCATCTAACTGCAGTCTGCAGCTTAGAACATGACATTAATTAAACTCCAAATAAGGGTGATATTTCTTCTCACGTAACCGCAAAATCTTGCACGAGCACTGGTCTTGGACTCTACACAAAACATTACTACTGACGTAACCCCTAATTTTCACAGAAATCGTAAGGTAGCTAAGCCTATGTTCTTTAACAAGAATAAGTGTATCTTCGATTTTTCCGGCTTTCGTGCCAACCCTGTTCATTTTATTACTTTATTTTGTAGGCACTGAAAGCACTAAATTGGCAGGGCTGCTCCAGATTGAAACGAGTAAAATTGAAATCGGGATCATTTTTTAAAATATAATCCGAAATATCTTAGGATCCAATCTTAATTATACCAATTTTGTAAGCGTCGTAAAAAAGAAATTGGAAAATTTCCGAAAGTAAGAACTGAGTATTTTAGATAAAATTGAAGTGGTCATTCCTTTTCCTTGTATTTATTGTCACAACTATAATGCAATGCTACATACAATAATAAACATAATCACTGTCAAGAACTACGGGTTGCTACCTAAAGAACAGCTTAAATAGAAACATCCAGTCGGAAATACCAACATTAATTGGAGTAACTGGTGCAGAACTTTTTTGAAGTACCAATCAATGGTCTCACAATCTAGCGGTACTTTTCTCAGGCTCGGCAACATTCAGGAGACTAATAGAGTGGAGCACGCGTTATGGACAACTATGTCCATAACATAATATCAATACATTTTTTCCTATATTCTCCCAATTTATATTGAACCGTTTTTTCTCTATCTGGCTTTGAATGTTTATTATCTCTTAATTCACCATCTATAAATCTCGTCATGCAATTTTTTATGTACTATTGGAAAAATTCCAATGTAACGAATAGCTGGTATGATATTAATTCAGAGTTATGTAAAAACAAGGAAAAACTCGAATGGAAATGTGAATTCCAAAAATATCTTTTTTTTTATATTCTGTAGGCTCATCAACACGAGTTCTACATATTATATTGTGTCTGTAATAGCCCTATCTGCTCTGTAGTATTTGAATATTATGAAAATGAAATCATTCGCAAGAGAGAGTTCGTGCAGTTTTCTGTACGTATAGTAACAGTAGCTACTAAACAGTGACGGTTCATGTTTAGTAAAAATAAATAAAAATAACTTTTCACACATTATAAATTTATTTAATTTCTTATTTCTTAGACCTTTTATATATGTTTATGTTTCTAAATCGTATTGATTTTAGGTATCTTCTATTATAAAATTAATTTTTTTTTAATTTAAGACAGATAAAAATTTGACGTTTCGACTACTTTCACCCTTTATCAAAATATAATTTGACTGTAAAAATTTGCGTATTTATATTAATCAATAGATCACCTACAGCATTAATATCAATATAAAAAGGAAATCAAATCTGTTTTAACAAGAAAAATGAATGTTTCCTTAATTTTTTCATCTCAAAAATATATAGCGGCCATGAATCAAATTAATTGTAATTATATTGAAATTTATATTGTTACAATTTGTTGAAAAAAGCTTGTAAAAACTAAAAACAAATATAAAAATATAAAATTAAATATCAATATACAGAATACAAACATAATGAGTAACTAATTTATAGGTAATAGTAATAGATAATAATTAGTAAATAAGTCCATAGCAAAAATTAAAGCAGTATGCAGCATGACCAGAATTAAATATTATAATTAGAATAGAAATCGTTTACAGAGTAGAAGGCACTTTCCAGTAAATATACCCTCAAATTATTGCGGAATGCGGGAAAAGATGTTCTTGATGTTAAGTCACTTCTGTTTCAAAACTATATATAGATAAAGATTGAAATTAGGTCAAAACGTCAGGAGAAATTTCTAATAAAACGCAATTACTCATAAAAGAAACCTATATTCGAAACGATTTATCGAAAAAGTATATAAAAAATGTCTAATATAAAAATGGCTAATACCACGGAGATTATTGAATTACATCTCCTCTGGAGTACGTGACATCCATCGAGCTTTTTGTTGATATCGACGTACCTAATAGCTCGCAAATGCAAAGAAGAAGGTAACGCTGACCGGTTTCGAGGTTATTTTTCTTGTAGAAATATCTTACTAATAAAGTTTACAAAAATAGACAAGTAGATTCACAAACATCAAATCATTGTATTTTACAAATGATGAATCTGATACCACAAACCTATTTAAGTGATTCAACTGAAGAATTTTATAAAAAATCCTGTCAAATCGTAAAAATATGGAGCATTTCCTCCAGTATTTGTTAAATGATTTTTTGCCATTTCTTTAAATGAAGGCTATTGTTCTAATATTCTGTTTCAAAAGTTCATCGTTGCAGTCACTACTCTTTTCAGGACCCCCTGTATATTTTGTTCCAATGCCAAAATGATTATATGCCACACTTGTTAAAATCCTTTACCTGTTTATATTTTTGTTGGATAAATATTTTTGTTTTTATATCTATTATAATAAATAACGTGTATTTTCATTAAAACTATTCCAGACGTGAATTTGTATAAAAATTAATCCCAATGTTTTGATCAAACTTTTTTAGCCGAAGGATGCAAGGTAATTGACCAACCATAGCTATCGTATGTGATATAGCTAAGAATAAAGAATGAAAACAAAAATTGAACACTGAAACACAGCAGATTGTATAGGGATGGAGCTTTCTTCACAATAGAAAGTAAGAAAAGATTTATAGACTGGAATAGAACTAATAGGTCTACATACTCCTAATGTATGCAGCTTTTATGGGGAAATACAGTCAACAATCAATGAGTTCTTGGCCTGGTATAGTAAATAAATTGCATTCACAGAAATCTATATACACGCATCAGTAACAAGGCTCTTTCGATCCCGTTTGTTATTATTCAAGTTGTTTTGAAAAATATCTTAAATTGAGTTTAGCGCTGTTATACCAACACAAATCCAGAATGGAGGCTGTGAGTTGTATCCATAATTTTCAAAAATTTGCTTCGTTGAGGGCAAGAATTATTAGAAGATGATCCACGTACGGAAGGTCATGCAGTGCAGTGCAAAAGCACGTCGAGTAGAATGTTGTAAGCGATGTTTGGAGCTTTTGTCGTGAATACCAAAAAAGTTTAATCCGATGAACGGATGATCAAACTTCGGACTTTTACTATCTAATCTAATATCCAAAAGAGATTCCATGGAGTTGCATCGAAAAGGAGAACACGTGTCAAAAAAGTAAAGGTCACGAAAAGCACCAAAAAATTATGGCTACAATATTTTGAAACTACGAGGGTATCCTTTTGATTGACTTTAAAGAATAGAATACGACCGTGTATGCAGCATAATACTCTAACTTATTCAGAAAGCTGAGTACCGAAAAAAAGCGCCGCATAACCAGCCGAGTTGTACACTTGCTTCGCTTTCCAAGGCTACTATACACGAATAGTTCCTCCCAGAGATTGAACACCTACCTGATCTCTGATATGACTCCGTCCGACCATTTTTTGTTCGAAAAGCTTGAGGCCGAGTTAAGGGGTGAAAGATTTATCAGCAACGATAAAATTTAAATAGGCGGTGTGTTAGTCAGAGGTATTGAAAAGTCTGTGTGGAAATAAATGGGAGAATACATTGAAAGATAATCACAGTTTTCTTTCTATGTTAGGCTAAGAACTCATAAACCACACTAATATGATTTTTATCAAGCCTTCCATAACGAGCAGCCACTGGTTTCTATTGTTTTGATGACTGCTCTACTTTCCTTCATAGTAGTCGACGAGTTTTGCTTGGAGAAAAAAAAGCAAATGCTATTTCTCCTTTCTGACACAAGTCAACCGTAGGTGTGAAGCGAGAATTTCTGAGGTCACTGAGGAATAGCACATCAATAGGAAAAAGCGATACGAAGCAATTAAATTGTCAGTAACAAAAAGTTTATGATTTTCTCGAGGACTTACTGGGCGTCGATCATTTCAGTCAAATTGCAATTCAAATTGAGTACCTATCTCACTGTCTAATTATTTTTAAAATTTTCATACTTCAATAAGCATCATTACTATATGTTGTTAAACTATTATTTTCCCCATGCCATTATCGTGTCACGTACCAATTATACGTGTATTTTTTTTATATGCTGGCTTGACACGTCAATGTTATTATATTTTAATATAATTCGATAAAAAATCAAAGTCTCTAAAAGTATATTGATCATTATAATAAATGGAGAAAAATGATTCTCAGGAAAGAACAGGAGGGTTATAGAATAAAATGTAAGCACATATTAGTCATATTCTACAAAAAAAACACTATCGCATTTCATGAATAATATTGGCGCTGTAAATTGGTATGTTTCCTTAATAAATAAAATTGTGCTTGAATCATTTAACAATTTAACATTTCTATCCTTTGCAGGTCTGTGCCAAAGTATTTGGAAACGCCTCTGCCTTGGCAAAACACAAACTGACTCATAGCGACGAAAGAAAATATGTTTGTAGCATGTGTGGAAAAGCTTTCAAGCGACAAGACCACCTGTAAGTATTATTTCATTTTAAACTGAGAACTTTAAATTGTGATTCAAAATTTATATCGTAGAAAGCAAAATAGAACAATAAAACTAACTCTATTGTTTGACCAGACATATGCAATTTATATATTTTATAGAGTGTATCCATAAAAACATACAAATCTACTTTGTAAATTAAACTAATCTACGTACAATTAAATATGCGAGGTGTAAAGTGTTGTTAATATTTTCTAAAAACATCTTCGTTCGAAATTCAAATATCAAATCGAAATCAAAATAAAGAAAAACTTCATCACACAAGATAATACCAAAACCTCCAAAGCGGGATAATACAAGGTCCCCAAAACTCTAAACACGCATGTCAATTTGATTTTATTCTTGGAAACTGAGCTAATTTATTGTGTTTTCGAATCACATCTCTTGTAAATTTTGAGACATTTAGGGTCAAATATTTGTATTTTCAGTTACTTTGGTTATTGACGTTAATTATGTCAAACACTAGTTCTTAATACTGAGTGAAATGATAATAAATTGTCATCAGCATCCTGCTTGGTCATTTGATTTAGCATCTGATTTTGCAGACATTCTGATGTCCTAATACTAGAAAAGAAGAGAAAATATTACATTTTCAACTACAATTGTTACTCCTATTTCAAATTAATAAATCAATTCTTCAAATTCAATGAGTATTTTATTTGTATTCCAGAAACGGCCACATGCTCACCCACCGCAACAAAAAACCCTATGAGTGCAAAGCAGAAGGCTGTGGAAAGAGCTACTGTGATGCAAGATCGTTACGAAGGCATACCGAAAACCATCATAGCACTCCCGCCACAACAGTTAACACTACAACGACAACACTATCTCCTGCACAAGGAGCTGCCTCGGGAGATGCTGCTTCACCGCACGGTTCCAGTTGCATACAGTATGCACCGCCTCCGACGTCGAATACAGCTTCGACAACGACGTCAGTTACAGCTTCCAATGGGAAGAGTCAGTTGCAGCAGTTATTGGCTACAGATTCAACGAAGGTAAGCATGAAAAAATTTGGTTGGAATAAAGAATTAGCAAGAGCAAGAGCCGAAACCATAACAACTAAAAATCCGTAACCCATAAACCCGAATACAAATATCAACACTTTTCATTTGATACATTACAATTTTAGCTCACCGCAAAAGCGAAGTTAATGCAATTTCTTTATAGAAAATTACATTAACTACGTCTTAGTAACTGTCAATACTAACGTGATAACCACATGGTATTTAAATATTATTATAAATTATCAGAAATCTAGATTTTTCTTGTTACCTTAAATGTGTGATTAGTAAAAAGAGACGGTCGAAAACAAATTTCCGGATTTATAGCAAAGAAACCAAACTCAAAAACTAAGTTCAAATCTTCTGTCCATGTTGATTCGATCTTCTAGTTTTTAATTTCTAAATCTAAATATCAAGCTACCGAATTGTCTCAATACACGCTCATGAAAATGGAATAAATCATAAGCGTGATCGGTTTGTATGTCATTCCATGTCAAATTAGCATTTCAGTCAATGTTCCAGAGATTTTCAATAGCAACCTACGATCGTTTGGAGAATCAGGATTGAATGTCTTGAATCGACGAGTATAACATTCAAATCTAATGTTTTCTTTTAGTAATAAGCATTTGTATTCTGATTTTTTATTTCTATCAATTTTTTGGAATAAAATAAGCATAATTTCAAGTTATTTTCACTTTTATTAAAGAATAATTGTATGATTTTAATTTATACTCCACTCGTATACATAAAATTGAGAATATAAAACGAAGAAAAACAAAACGAATAATATATTATTCTTTTTTGTTTTTTCCGTCTTCCTCATCTCTGTCGAATTTCAATGTGTTTGTTTTAAATTCTAGATTTTGTAATATTTATACGAAACTATTTAAACAGCTGTTAGAAAAGTACACCTATCCCCCGATTTACACGGTACTTGTTTTACACGTTTTCGCTTTTACACGGTTTTCCAAATAAGTTTTTTTTTGTTTTTATCGCACTCTACTAAATGCTACTGTGATTGAACACGTGCACATCTCTCGGGGCATCCCCGGCTTATGTGCTGACTTGCTGCACGCGCACACTGTGTGTATTTCTTCGCATAAAATTAAAGTTTTATCTAAGGAAAATTGTATTTGAGTGAGTGAGTATTCTGTTTAATGTATTGTAATTAAATAAAAAACAGTGTTTCCGTAATATATTACATATTTTAACCTGTCAATGCATTTTATTTTTATTTCTGTGTACACCTAAAAATATTGAAAAAAATCACAGCTGTTAAATAGCAAAATTATGCATTTTCTGCAGGCTTTTCGATTTACACGGTTTTCTCAGGAACGTATATACCGTGTAAATCGGGGGATAGGTGTACTGACATAAAAATTGGTATATCTTTTATTACTTGTAATATATATATATATATATATATATATATATATATATATATATATATATATATATATATATATATATATATATATATATACTCCATAAAAATACTTCAATTTAAAAAATTGTCAAATAATCTTAAAATCTTTTGTTTCGTTACTACTTAGAGTTTACTTTATTTATTGTTATCATTACTGAGATTACTTGGGGACTTCACACCCAACGCCAACAGAATGACATTCTTTTCTTAAGCATTACAAATAGGGACCTTTGCGAAGCCTGCCGCTTCAGGTGCATTTTTCTACAAGAAAAAGTTATCTCAGCGAAAACATAGATAAATGCTAGGTTATTTTTCTTCGGAAGTGACGCGCACGCTTATTCATCTACTTACTTCTTTTAATTTCGCCCTTGATTGACGATGGAAATTTTTCAGACTTGTGTGACATTTTTTTTTCGGTTTAAAGCAAAGTTCTGATTTACTTCTCCCGTCGTAATAATGGCGAAACTGATTTGAAGTATAGTTTCCCGCCTACTCCATTTTAAAATTGCGCAATTTAAAAATACGTTCGAATACTAATTCAGATTAATCGCTTTGTTGTAAAATTGATGTAACTACTAAAAACAATTAAAGTAATTATATAAATCCTCAATATAGCTAATTAGCATCACAATGGTAAACATTTGTTAATTACAGGGTTTGAATGTATTCATGAAGTAAACGTTAAGGCAATTTTTGTAGAATTTAACACTAACATCAACAATGTTGTCTCTAAACCAAACATCCAATGCTTGTTAGCAAGTGTAGTTTGTATAATATCTGGTGTAACAGTGTAGCAGCCAAGACGTAACAATTCGACAATAATTTAACAAGTCCTTTGTATGTACCCTTTGCATATTGGGATTTAACGGGGATGTTCTATTAGCGAAGCCACAAAGAGCAAATATTGAATACTGGATTAATCCTATCGATGTTTGTTTGGGTGATGGTAGACTAAATTTCTGAAACAAAGTAAATACACCTAGGAATTTTTTAACTCTGAATCTAACAGATCAGTATACAAGCTAACTAGGAACATATACGAGGTATATACAAGATGAAACAATCAAGTTGCGAATATTTATCGATAAAAAAACAAAGTTACACCCAAAATTAGATTATCAATCCACACAATACTCTTTATTCAACTTTATACAATGAATCAAACATTACTTTCACAACTCAAAGCATCTTTCATAATAATGTAGTTAACTCGATTAAAGCCTCATTTACAGTTACTCCTCTACGCCACCATGACGAGTTCCTTTAATGTGTGACTTAGGAAATGGAAAAATCGGGGGGATTATAATATAAGATCCAGCCTGTGCTAGAACCTGTGTTAGCAAATGAAAAACGCGTGCTCTCAGACGCTCAAGAATGCTAACATAAAACTGCCCAGTTACTGTTCAGCCGACAGGAGTATATTCAACGAACTATACTGTGGAGATAGACAAAACCGATCTATATTGATTCCAGACGCGACGTTTTTCTTTTGTTAGACGTTCCACACCCATTTCTACATACTCACATACTCAGGTCTTATCTCCGTGATCACCTGTCTTCTGCTTATTCAAACGCGCATGTTTTTGGCACACATCAAGTATAATTTGCAAAGTATTTTCGAATATTTTACGTGAGATTGACGACGCTCATCTTCCCGACACAATGAAAAGAATTTTTCCAGAAAAATACAAACCAAAAGTGCTGTAGACTCTGCTAAGCAGTTGTTACAAAGTGTCTTGCTAGTTCCAGAGTTATGACTAAATGAACGCAACTTTATTACATAGTTCCGTGTAATATCCCATTCACAAAGGAATTTAAAACTCGAATGAGACTTTTTTAGGGGGAAAACTAATAGAAAGAGGCAAAAAATAATAACATATATATATATATAAATATAATCGCCTAAAAACAAATCAACAAAATAATGTTTTAGAAACAAATCTTCTATTTAGCAACTCAATTTATGTTCATCAACCATCCACTAAGGTGTTTTTGAATAATTATTTGTTAATACAGAGTCTTTTTGAAAGGGTTGGTGAATCACTCTGTAGATTAAAAACCATGATTTATCATTGTTATATATCTACGTTATATCTCCCGCGAGCTATATAACCCCGATATATAAACCACAATCTGTACCATTATAAGCTAACTCCGTAATGAGGCCTGGGTAATTGATACATATATATTCCAGACATTCAATAATCTAATAAGATGTGATATGACAGTCCCAATGAGACTAGTTCTATCGAATTCTGCACAAATAGCAGGAATTTCAAAAATTTTTATTGAAGCCATCCATTTGCCGATGATAATGTAAAGATGTAAAATTAGTTGAAGGAAATCAGAGTGGGAGAAAATAATCTAATGGAATATCTAATTTTTATACGTGGGAGTATGAGAAAAATGTTGGTCCAGTTGTTTTGATGATTTCAGCACGCTAAGAGAAGGTCATGTCAAATATCAAATCTTAAGTAAGGCATATAATAGGCTACGGTTTATCCGCAAGCAAGCAAACTTGTACAGATGAACCGTAATATTCATGGTAACCATTAAGAATGAGAACTTTTTAGAAACAAATAACTCGATGACCGATTGAGTTACACGAATCAAAGAAAAGTAATTTTTTTTGTAGAATTTAACGCTTTTTAATATTTTTTTATTATTTTAGTTGTAAGTTTAGCCCACAAAAAGTTTACTTTGATTCGATTAACACAAACAAGTGTAACTAGCGCCCTCTATTAGCAATGTTAAATTACAGTGCAAATTATGATTCCTCGTGCCAAAAAACGTAAAATTGCCAATTTTCAAAGAGAAATTGTGAAAACATAAAAAATTACTGCGAAACTCAAAATTTAAATTTAAACTTTTAACACCCCGTATCTCGGAAACTAGCAATATTTGCATAAGGCATGTTGAGCAGAATAATCATATTTTGAGGTCTGGAATCTACAGTTCAGAGATTGGACATTCTTAATGAATCACCCTGTATTTTGAATTTGTGTTTTGAACACTTTTTCAATTGATTGAAATAAAAAATCCCATAATTTTAAAAATATTTTATGAGTACCTATATACTTTCGGTAGCACATTAATTTATAATAATATCCCAACAATATTAGTAATTTCTGTATCATCCATTACATAAATGATGAATAATGATGTCCAAATGAAATATTATTTTATAGATACGTACGTAAAAATAGTCAAAAGCCAACATAAATTACCCATTACGCATTTATCCGTATTCTGCGCTAATAAGTAATTCAACGATACCTGATCTAATTAACGAACTAAACTAAACTAAAATTAACATGTTACGCAACGATGTTAAATTGAAAGGTAACAAAATAAGCACATAAAACAATGAACAGAAAATAATTTGAGATAAATCATTCTTTGTTGTCCATTAGTTTTTGTGAATTACTTCAGTACTACGTTTTCAGGGGAACACTTCTCGCACGGTTTAAGTCATAACTTAATAACAGAAGTCAGCTTGTAGGGGTTGATACAACGATGTCATCTTACAAGCCAATGGAATGCAGACGACACTAGCTTCTCTTGGATCAACCCTGATCTCACGACACTTCATAGGACCATATTTAGGGACCTAATCACCCTTAAATCAAGGCGCGTTTCTAATCTTCTCTGTCTCAACTTTTATCATATAAAAACACATTGCAGCTTTTTTTATTAAATAACACCACCATTGAAGTCGCTGAATTTGTAAAATTATTAGGGCTTGTTGTGGACAATTATTTGAAATGGAAGTTACAAATTGCCGCCTTATCTAAAAAATTAAATTCCTCCTAATTTGCGCTGAAATCAGTTTCCAAAGAACTGAATTTATCCACCTCCTTAACAATCTATTATGCCCTTATTAACTCGCATCTCCGATATGCCCTTCCCATCTGGGGTACGTGTGGTGCGTCTCAATTTGAGCGAATCTTCAAACTACACAAGAGAGCTGTTAGATATTTACTCGACGTGAACAGCAGGGCTCACTACAGGGAATTCTTTGAAAGATTAAAAGTTCTGACTCTTCCTTCCTTATTCATTTTTTAATCCGCTTGTTTAATTCGTAAGGACGCTTCTCCAAGATGGCACGGCTATCCACTTAGGAACGCGGAGCACCACCTTCACATACCTACTCCACGTTCAGAATTATATAAGGGCTCAGTATTTTACAATGCAAAAAAATGCACCATCACTTGCCAATTCAAATTAAATCGATATCATCTTTTCCCGCATTTCGCAATAATTTGAGAGCATATTAACTGGAAATTGCCTTCTACTCTGTAAACGACTTCTATTCTAATAATAATACTGGCCTAATTTTTGCTATGGACTCATTATTATTATTATCTATAATTTTGTTACGCATTGTGATTTGCTTCTGTATATTGAAATTTTATAATATCGAGGAAACTATAAACTGCACCTTATATTTAAGAAACGCCCATTTTGAACGCGAACTAGAATGCGGTGGGTTGGTTTGTGAGAGAAACAAATGGAGTTATGACGAAACCTCTTCTGTACAACCTACAAAGTTAATAAAAAGAGCTTATTTTGGTAGAAAGAAAGTAAAAAAAGAGGATACAATCTCCTGTTATCGCTTCCCAGTTTAAAAATATAATTTTGTAAACAAATTTTGAAAGAAAATCACTTTTGATAGAACAAAATGGAAACAAACTGAACGGTGGTTCACTTTTATGTTTTAGGGCAGCAACAGCACCAACAATGACGGGTTAACTAAACAGCAGCTGGATTTGATACATCAAATAATGGAACAAACTCAGAGACAATCCCAGGCCGTAGCAGCGGCAGCGGCGGCAGCGGCGGCAGCATCAAACAAATCCACATCATCAAAAACTTCCTCCAGTGGTAGCGGCAATATCAAGAGCGTAGGTAGCAGCAAATCTACCTCAAAATCGCATCAGAGCAAGAATACATGGTTACCCACAGTAAGTCAAATGTTTTCTATTTTTGAAAATTCATATATGTATTTAGAACAGCAAATTAAACCACCCAATTAGTATCAATAAAAAACTTCAATACAAACAACTTAGTTCCTAAATGGTAGCAGAAACAATTTGTTACCCAAAAATATCTTCTAATTATGAAAAGTGCTAACCGTAAATCCCATATATAGTTGGAGGTTTATGGCTATCAGTAATAATAATTATTGTGCATCAAATAGAATTAAATTAGTGATGATGTATTTCAATTGCTTTCAGTTCGAAATCCTCCCTTATTTTCATTATCGATTGATATAAAACCATCAGTTGGGTAATTATAATTTTTGTAGCTAATGAAATATGGATTACAACAGAGAAAACGTTTTATCCTTTGTGGTAACAATGAATAGGAGATCCCGTTAACTCGATGCCTCGATCCGATTCGAGAATTTCCCAAGGAATGATTTATTAATTCTCCACTGTATAGAAAGAGAAATAAATTACGGTAAAAATTCCGATAGCAATTTATTTTATTCCGTCTTGATATAAAATAAGGATAATCCATTTTGAGTTTGAGGAAAATTCATCTTAACAGTATTAACGGTTCAAATATGATCATTGTACAAATGGTATAAACAGGAAAATCTATTTGGAGGTATTTCCGTTGTATAAAATTTTAAACGATGATGGATGAAGATGTGAATGGTTAATAGAAAACCATTTATCATACGTAACAATATTCGGCAAAATATAAACTTTGAACGAAAATGGAAAATAGCAATTTTCATAAATACGAGATGATTCATATCGAGCACAGTTTGAAAAAAGTAACTAAGTCTTAGCTAAAATGTTGTAAAATTATAAAATGTTATATCACAATTTTTTCATAGTTAGAAATAGATACAATCTATTAATGAATTTCCTATTTTCAATTTATCTTCCGTAGCTTTGAAAGTAAGCGAATAAACAATTTTGTCTGATTTTAATTTCACTTCAATTATAATGAAACTTGATGTTATGTAGAACTTTAAAGTCATCTCCCTTCTTACAACAAGCATATACATTTTAATTTAATCCAAAGTACATCTATAAATACTTATTTACTGAAACTCTTAAGTCAACATCGTTATTGGTAATGGAAAAGTTACAAATAAAAGATAAAAGCTCAGAAACAAATTTCGAGAATTTTCTGTGCATATTACGTCCGCTTATTTTCTTGGCAAACATTTTCCGTCGATAGGACACGAAACAGTTTGCTATCTGCCTTGGAAAATTAAATGAGACTAAATAATTAATCATTCCGTAATTGAAACTTGCATACGCGACCCCTTTTCGCGCTACGTACCAGTGACGTATAGAAGGGTGAAGAGTAAATAGGGTTTTTAATATCAATTCCACCATCTCCAACTTACATTTCAATAGCTCGTACAAGAACCTGCTTTGGACCTAATCAAATTAATAGTTAGATAGTTAGATATTGGATAATAATTAAAAAAGACGCTTCGCATTTAAATAAATTGTTACGTTTTTAATAAATGATAATGCAAGAAATTATTTATCTAAAGACCTTTATAAAACAGAAAACACAATCATTTTATCAACTGCCCTTTAAGCCCTAATATTCTCCGAGATTTATAAATTGAATACTGTAAGTTAGTTTTTTCAGTTTCCTAAAAAAAAACAAACGTTTATACAGCCGTGGCAGCAAAGGAAATAACTAAAGTGGAAGACACAGTTAATAAGCAAACTCACATTGATTTAGTCGTTTTAATAGTGGAGATTTGACTGTTCAAAGCTTCCTTGGATCTTTTAAAGATACCACACATCGCTATTTAAAATTATTAAAAGCGATCTGTAGAAGTTAACTGAGATTCAAGCGAAACTTCTAGTAAGGTGTGTAAACAGCTCCTTGCCCTGACGAAAGACGTTTTATTAGACACAACGTTACTTGTGATGAAAAACGAATTTAACTAAACAACTTGAGCATGGAAAATTTGTTGTTGAACAAAGGATCATTATCAGAACTTGCTCAAGAGAGATCGATTCGAGAAGATTGTCTTGCTGTGTATTTGGTGGAATTATGAAGATTTAGTATACTTCGAAGTAATTCCAGGTGGTCGAGTTAATAATCCCGAGGTATATAGGGGACAGCTGATGTGAATGTATGAAAAATATCCAGGTTTAGTAAACTCTCACAAAAAGACAACGCTGAACCACATACTGCAGAAGATAGGCAAAATAAGATCAAAGAACTTGGTGATATTGAACTTCTATCACATCCAGTATTTAGTCAGGATTTTGCTACTAGTAACAAATAATCAAAAAATTGAATTGAATTGATTAGAACTGCTATGTTATTTCATGTTTGCCTATCATTTGGTGAGACTATATAAATATTTTCTGTCTACTTTTTCTCATTTTTCTTCCGTGAGGATGTGCCGGATTATATTTAAATGTCCACAGGTATCAAATTAAGGAAGTTTAAGTATAAAAATTACACTCAAAAACTCGTTTTATGAAATTTAAACTTTTCTACATTCATTATAGTATATTTATGCTTTAAAGAGTCTTGTCGTTTTAAGTTGCGTTCCAATTGCTTCGAAACTTCCTCTACGCTTCTTCATATTCGGGTGAAACATCTCACCCTGCTATCACTGACAATACCAATGATAAGGAAGAAAGAAAACGGGCAATGGAAAAGACTATATGATTTCCTAAAAAACTTGGCACTAGTCTTTCATTAATTTGTATATTTGTGGTCCTAATATTCCTCATTTGAGTTTTGCATCACTTAACTTCAAAAATATTTTTTGCAAATAGATAATTCGTATTTCTAAGCATTCATAACCTTTACAAAAATATCGTTAAACCAATTTTTGTTTAAAGTGATGACAGAATCACTTTTTTAAATCTGTTGCATGTTTCACATTAATTTTTCCATAATCACGTTGCCTTCTTAGTCCTTACTTTTGTAGTATAGCACTTCTCAATTGCCTTTTTTGCTGTTCCACAACAACAACAGTAAGTGTGTATGTAATTTCTTGTTATGGTACTATGGGAATCTCCGTGTTTATAACTAAAAAAGTTCAAGATGAGGAATAGCTGTAGCTGTCAAATATCTTTATGTTCTATTTCATACGCTCCCAGGTGTAATGCTCTGGAGTTCCATAGTCTCTTGCACTTCGAGAGATTGTTGATGAAGTTTTCGTCCACTACGGAGTAGAATATGCACGCTGCATCTTCGATTAAACCTAGACTCTTCAGGTATCCATTAGAGGGATTCCCAAGAGTATATTAGCCTGTGGGTAATTCGAGTAACTGGGTTTTTTGTCTTCTACATTCTTTTTCAATATTATCTACATTTTCCTGTAGTGAATTCCACAAAATGGGTTCAGCTCCTCCGAAAAATATATTGGTCCCTATGTTAGCAAATGGTTGTCCTCTATTGTATTTCCCTCCCCTCCATTGTGTTCCAGAACCCATTTGAGGGCAAACATCTGTAATTAATGAATTCACCCTGTAACTGTAATTATAACTGTGAGATCAGAGTATATTTTCCAACTGTAATCTTTGAATATTATTCAATCCAATATTGACGTAATTTTCTTTCAAAACAGTTACTTATGCTTTTGGTAAATGCATACGTAGTGTCGTTATGCAACAATAACACTAAAATGCTACCCTAAGTTTAATATAATACTCCTAAAGTGAACTTTCGATCTATATCTCAATACTTATCTATTTCTGTTATTAGTTAAGCAGAGGTACCAAAATCGTATAATCCATGTTGTCATTCATATTAGGTCATTCTAAGGTTATTGTAGTATAAAATCAAGCTCTTGTTCATCAACTATGTACAAATGTAACCGACGGATTAGGCGAATTAAAACGTTTAAAACGCAAAACTATTGAATTCGCAAAAAAAGCACCCTCTCCCCTTCTAGAAATTTTCACAAAAAACGCCCTTGTACTTGTTGCAAAAGAATTTCGCGCTACGCACCTGGGATGAAATTGTTTGGGGTGGTATAACTATAATGATACAGAACCGACTTTACTCAAACGTAACTTTGTTTTTTGAAATTTGTGAAATCTGGTTTTCTGTGTATGTATAGTCCCAAAATTCAATGTACGCGCTTTCAAACTAAATTGCATAGAAATGATTTAATGATTAGAACATTTTAAAAAATGTGTCCAATCAAATGAGATTTTAATTCACATGAACTGTTCAGTTCTTGTTTCAGTTCAGTTCAGTATCTTAAATAATAATTTAAAAAAGTACTCTTATGGAGAAGTGAAATATTAAAAATTTTGAACATTTTATTTTGTTTAATGCCTGTGATGTTTACTACCCTGTATAATAGCCAACTCGTCTCTGTTATCGGTACAACTATAACGAAGGGGGTAAAAGCACTGGCGCCCCTTGTCCACTACTACGACTCTTAGAGACGAAAGGAGGTCGAAGGTCATGAGGTTCTCACAGAATCCCATTCAATGGATGCAATTTGATGATTACAGCATGGACGTACGTTGAGATTGCGCGGGAAAATTTTAAAGGAACACTAGATTGAAATATTCGACACGTTGGTCGATTGAAGATAAACAATTATTGTAGAGGAAATATTAAAAAATATATATGTTATTATTAATTTTGAATAGAATTGTATCACATGGGAAACGAAGGATTTCTGGATTTGTTTTTTTGGTAGTAAGTTCATTTGCACACAGGATTGAAAGGAATATTTAAATTTTTTCGGTTCAAGAGTTGCTCTGAGATTTGCAAGAAACAGTTAGGTACTTCCCAGCTCAAGAGAAGTTATAATGAAACCTCGAGCTAAAAACATTGTTTCAATAGCTTTCATATATACCTCATAAAATGGAGTACATTTTACATACATAAGTCAAGCATCTAGTTTCTTCTGAATGTGTTCATACTAGAATTAAAACCACGGATTTTCTTTAGAAGCTAATTAAATGTATGTACTACGAATAATTAATAAATATTAAATTATATACTTATGAAAATTTGAGTAGGTAGGTATAAATATTTCATCTCTCTTTCTTTCTGGTTCATTCAGAAGAAAATATATCCCCCATTTTAATGTCTAAGGATTAAAACGCTGTCGTCTATCCATCCCTACTACATTATTTACAGCTCCGATTTCTGCGCCACTGTTGGTCATTTGGATCCGGTTATCAGGACCACTTGACGTCACAAGATTGCGGTTCATCCCCTTTTAATCAAAGATTCGATATGAAAAGTTTAGTTGACTCTGAAAAATAGCTGAGTCTATAAGTGTCGTAATAAAGTACTTTTATCAGTTATTGCGGTTTTAGTGAAGTTCATTTCTTGTTATCAATGAATTATTGGAACTTTTATCATGGATATCCACCGTATATGGTAGTTATTGTTTCGATACTATTCACCTTACTCCCTGATATTGCTTTAAAATTGTTCTACATAGAAAGTACGCAGGATCTCTAGAACATCACACTATATTGGTAGAATCCTGATAAAAAAATAGACAGTTTGCAAGTAATTAGGTGATAAATCCCTGGTATGTTATTATTTTGGAATAATATAGTACTCATTTAATAGCCAGCTGAAGGCAGAAACTCAAAAAATGTTTTTCTAGTTGCAACAATCGTTTTTTGTAAAATGTGAGTAAATAGATAAATAAATTGTTACATTTATAGTGAAATCACTATATCATTCCTTTATGCTACCTATTTCAGGCGCCGACTATATTATTCCAATCAATCAAAAGTCGATGTTTAGCTAATTGTATATAAAATTCGTCCTATTTGGCACAATTAGAAATAACTATTAGATAGTGATGGTAATGGTCGTTAATTCTATCAAAAAGTGCAAATAATTGATTATATTATTAAGATTTATTACTTATTACATAATTTTATAAACTAACCAGTATTATTAAAGATGGTAAATTTGTATTTGGTTGATTTGGTACCTATAATGAACTTGCGAGACGACAATAGCATATGTTTGTTATGGATTCTTTTGACTTATTATTATATTAGCAATGTTAATGACCCCAAGAACTATTTCCAAAGATTCATCTCAATTTAATACAATTTTTAAGTATAATAAGTCCTACAATTATTTATTATAATTTTTTTAACATATCCTAAATTCAAATAATTGGATTCTACTGAAAATTACTGAATTTGTCCCAGATGTTACCGGCCTTTAACTTTTACAAACTCATTAGTCCCAGCTTCCAAACAATACAATTTCATGACAATAACAACTCTTCATTGTTCAATAAAAATTATCGAAATAAAATTTTTATAATTGATTATATAATTAATAAATGATAAAATTTACCAAAATAAATTACAAATTCATCATAGTTATGAGATGGCTTAATCCCGTAGGTTTTTTGGTCGGTTCACCAATGTGTATTGCGATAGTAACCAAAAAGTCAGAAAACATCTCAAAATCGCAATTAATTGCTCTGTAGTTAACAAATAAACGAAGCAATTGTATCTCTATTGCTAAAAATGCAGAAATGTGTTTAAAGGCAGCTTTCGTCATTCTATGGAAAGTGAACATTCTTTATAGAATGTAATGAACACCACTCACACGATCGAAAGTAATCGATTATTATTTTTGAAGCTTTTATAATATATGCTTAGCTCTCGAGTGGGGGGGAGGAATAATCAACCTGCGAACGACAATTTTTAAAGTGCGCATGCAGAAATTTGACCCGCAAACAAAACTATTATACCTAAATGACTATACATATACTGATACGCAGTATTTCAATACGGATAGTCAGGAGAATGTATGTCGACTTAAAACACGAACGTTCACAAATAACGCTGAATGCTCAGTTCACAGAAATGGTACAGAAAGACATAAAATTCCATAAAACAGTTTTGATCGATCACTCATTGCAGTTAGTTAAGTAATTGATATTTAATAGTTTTGGTGCCGAGATCGACTTAAATGATTCATCTGTAGAAGGTATTGTTAATATTATTCTTGACATAATATGTACCAAATTGTCCATTTAGTGGATTTTCTCGGATGTTTCCTCTATTTTTGTAGCATTAACAAAAAGTCCATTTCAAACGAGATACAAAATGGACAGTAATCATATTGATTTCCTATACGTTGGAACAAAATCATTAGGAATTATTCTGTTTTTATCCAATCAATTTTTTAGAGCGATCAAATTATTACTTTCTTGAAAGATTCTGGGTTTTATTCTCTGTAGAATCATATTATTTATAAAGGTCACATATGAATTGCACGATTTCTACAATTGAATATAATTATTAAAATTATATGTAATGTAATAAAAAGTATGTAGCTTTTTTTAGCTGCTTTTTAATATTCTACTATACCTTACATACTACATACTAAGATTTTTCTACATTAAAAATAAACTAAATATAGTATTATACAACAGATTATCATATTATGTCAAAAAGACCGATTGGATAGCACGATATATGGGTGATTCCGTTCTAACTGTGATTTTTTGTATTCAAAATTTCAAGATTTTAAAATTTAACTTTTCTAACTTTTTTATGCATATTATTCATCTATTTTACTGTAAAAATAAAACTCTAAGAGGAATTTACTACAACTTCAAAGTATCACGAGCAAGACACAAATGTCGGATTTTGAGTTCCACGGTACTGACTCATTTATCCACGGTACTGACATGGTAACTTAAGATATTAAACAACAAGTGCATCAATTTTCCTCAGTTTGATCATAAACATTAGAATTTATAAGGTAATTAGCTTAAATCATTTGTTACGACAAAAAAAATTAATAATTTATCGGTAAATTCTAGGAATGGACATGACACGGTACTGACATTCAAGTGATGTAGTATAAGTTTTCTTTAAGTGGCAAGTTATATTGTATAAAAATAATGTTTAAATATCTTAAGAATTATTCAATTAACACAAAATTTTTATTAATTGATTATTAATTAATGACTAGTACAAAAAAACAATACAGGACATTGAATATCACAGTTAGAACGGAATCACCCATATACAATTGAAGAAAAGCATTTGAGCTGTTATGAGAAATAAGATTTTTCTCTGCATTGGAATTTTAACAGATATTGTGTATGATATCGTCTTTACTCCCTTTAAAGACATTCCGTCTACCTGTCTGGAAGTACCCTGTGAACTATGTTGTTTTTGTATGCTGCTTTTCCTCGTCGGTAAATTTAACGTAATTAAATAGCTTTTTCGACATTGGATCGATCTTGTCTAGAACTGTGTTTTACTAGCAATTTAACGGTATTGTGATCATATTTCACGTAATTGGTTATTAATCCAACTGTTTCGAAGAATTTGCTGGTCCGAAATTTTTAATTGAATTATTCGGAATAAAACTAAAATTTAATTATAAACATCGGTCTTAAAATGTCTAGAATCATTTTTCAAAATGATTGATGGAGTTAAATTGCAAAAAAAACTCTGGTAGGACAGTAACTTCAAAATAGATTAAAATGAATAAATAAGCCGGGGGATCAGAATATGCGGTAAAAAGGTTTCTACGTTGTTTGGTAAATAGCTGCGGGTATTTTCTCCAACGATAAACATGTTTGTTACTTAAATTCAGGTACAAGAAGAACAAAAACGATTTTGTTTTTTTATGATAATGGTGATGTTACCACAA
The DNA here is from genome assembly GCF_026250575.1 of Diorhabda carinulata. NCBI lineage: Eukaryota > Metazoa > Arthropoda > Insecta > Coleoptera > Chrysomelidae > Diorhabda > Diorhabda carinulata. The sequence continues at coordinate 38,653,316 of NC_079460.1, read as the reverse complement.
AAACTTTTCCAGAAAATTAATTAAGTCAAATTGTAGTATAACAAACATTTTGAAATATTATTTTTTCTCTTATTTTGAAATTTACTTACAACTGAACATTCTCAGTGTACTTGAATGGTACTTGAATTGGCACTAATTTAACTTGAGACACGTATCAAAGAACGTGGATAAAAGTATATCTAGCTGGGTGCTTCGACCGCTATTATTAGGTCATTAGCACATAACAACTTTATGTTATTGTACTATATTTCACATACTACTTACATTTTTGTACCTTAACATTCACCAAATCTGTTATAACAGACACTTTTATTATTGTCCTACCAAAATGCCAAAGTAATAATTTCGTAATATTCCCTTTGAATCGATTTTGTTATAAATTATTTTACATATTTGCCTTATTCTACATATATCCATGTGCCAAGTTTTTTGTTTACTTAACGGCCAACCTCGTTATAAATACATTTTGTTACAGTATATTTAAACTAAAAAATCACAAATGATTAGACGTCTATGAACTATAACAAGTTTGAATATTTTTAAGGACTTAAAATTAACTATCCATATTTTTGATTATATTTATAAGTTTGATAAACATTAATCTACGAATTCTGTAGAGGCTACTAAAAATGAGTTGGTTATAGCTTCATTCTATTTTGTTATTTTAGGCTTGTCACCAACAGCACACAAATAAAAGCAGCAGCAGTAGTAGTAGTTCGTCTACAAGTGGAACTCCAAGTCCACAAGCTAAAGTTACTACTTCATCCACTCCCACATCACCAATTAACTCTACGGCCGGAAAAACAGAACCTAAGCCTGTCGAGTGTAACTTATGTCACAGAAAATTCAAAAATATCCCAGCTCTCAACGGTCACATGAGACTTCATGGAGGTTATTTCAAAAAGGTTGGTAAAATGGTAAATGTCAATTCCTTTTTAATGCTAAGACACTTCATTCTTTTTAATTTTATACAAAAGATACTAATCATCCAAAAAAATATGACTCAAAACTCTTTAAATATAAAGGTATTATCCTAGTATATAGGAAAATATACTAAATTTGGATCCCAGAGTTCAGTAGGAAAAAGTTCCAATTGAACATAATTCTCAATTAGACATTCTCTCTTTATTTATTGTTTTATAATAAATAGTATGGAATTGTTAAGACATTGTGGAGTAGTGCCACACGAATTAAACAAGATTCAAGCGAAACGTAGAGTTGTGTAAACAGATTCTTTCCCTGCTGAAAAATGATTATTTTATTAGACGCATTGTTACATTCGATGAAAATAGATTTATCTAAATAACCCGAACAAGGAAAATCAGTCGTTAGACAAAGGAAAATTATCAGAACTCGCCTCAAAAGAGAGGTAGAAAGTGTTGTAGTCTGTCGGGGAGGAATTATGAAGGTATAGTGTACTTCGAAATAATTCCAGATGGTCAAGCTATTAATGCCGAGGTTTATAGTAGACAGCTGATGCGAATGTATGAGGTATTATAGGAGAAATCGGAGTTTAGTAAACCGAAATAGGATTCTCTTAAAACAAGACAATGTTAAACCACATAAAATAATAAATAAGAACTTACACTGCTAGATTATTACTATTCATTCAGATCCACAACGAATTTCTTGTGTGGGAAAAATAAATCCAAAGATGTAGTGAAAATGCAGTTCGATAATTTTTTGCATCTAAGCCCAAATAATGGTTTGAACTAGGTCTCAAAAAACTTGCCGAATGTTGAGTTAAAACTATTAAAAACATTCGATAATCAAGACTTTATCTTTGTATAATTATTTAATAAACAAAATAAACATTGAAAACCTTAAATCCTTCTTTGAATATAGACAGTTTTCACGGAATACATCACAAAAACATTGCGCACATGTGTTCAATATATTCTAGTCATAATAAATCGAATCTTCAGATCTTTATATCTGCACAATTTTTCTAAAATAAACGTTGTAAAAAAATTTTTTTTAGTTTTATGTCGGTTATTACATGATAAACCTCTGAGGCACTCAAGAATTTTTCCAGTTTATAACAGAAATCCCTATCAGCAACTGGAGAGTTTTATTGGAACAGCTCATTCAAATAAAAAAATTGGATTGCCATTGGATACAGGAAGGAAAACAACGGTTGAGGAATATACGCATATTTTTCGTGTTCGTTTCGTTTTTTCATATTCATGAAACAATCTCGAAAATTTATACTGAGATAGCCATAGAAACTAAATTTACAATACAAAGTAAAGACAAGTTCTTTATTTCAAATGTAGGTTCACATGAACAATATTAATCGCCTTGACAACATGCAAAAATGTTTTTTTTTTATTAATTATTAAGGGAATATTTAAAAAACTGCCTATAACATTAACCATGGCAATCAGTCTAGTACCATCGGTGACTAAAAGGATTTACGGCTATTCGCTATGACGAAGAACAAAGAACGAAGAAAAAAAGAAAGTATAATTCATCAAGTTTATTGAGGCTTATTTAGTCCGCCACCAACGCGATTGATTGACGTGGTCGTTATGCGTTGTGTAACGGTTTACGGATTTTTTTGGAAACATTAAAATTTATTTTTTGCATTATTCAACTCGAAAAAGGAAATACAAGTATGTCAATTATTTTTTCAACATGCTTAATATCGGTACTATTTCAACATACTAAGTTTCTTTGACGTTCCAATTCTTACAAATAGCCTCCATCTCAAAAACATCAACTATTTGAAGACTTTGTATAGACTCCTCAAATATATATTACTTGATAACTCCCAAGCAATCTCGCATGTTTTCTTCTTTTCCTACGACTGCACTATTAAAGAGGCTTTTACGGCTTTCATAAAAGTATTTTATAGAGTTTGATACGCAGAGAAAGACTTTTACAAAGAATATCGATGTAATCGGATTATGGTTTCTACGTACGTTATTTAACTGTCTTGTTTCTCGAACTTTCCGATGTTAGGATACACAACATCGGTGACACCTATTTATGCAATTACAAACCACAATAAAATAATTTCCAAAGTAAATAAAAAAATTAGTTTTTTCCTATCGTATGAATTTTCTACCAACCCCACCCGAAACTTGGTTGTCATATGTTTGTTTTGGTTTGTACCATTTTGTTAATTTGTCTCAAATATAGCTTACTATGAATCAATATATGGAGCAAGAAAACTGTTTTAGTGAAATTTTGAATGCAAAATCACTGATACTGTAACCAAAGCTTACTGAACCAACTGTGAATACGTAGAAATATGAAGAAAGTTACAATGCATTCCTAAGAGGCCGAGATGCGATTGAGATTCACCTATTTGTAGCTGTCTTTAACTGAACTTTGTATATTTTTGTATCTTATAAATCACTCCATAAACAGAGGAGCAGTGAATTGAGCCCACCCATCTTAGAAAATTGGTCCAGATCAGATTTGTGGAGAGAATTGTCTTAGATTCTGTACCCTCACTTGAAGCTATTATTTTGAATTGATTTATGGTCAAAAGTTCAACAAACCACCATATTGCTTTATAATGACTATATTCAAGTAAACCCAAATTAACATTCCCACGCACTTAGAACGTTAAAGGAGTCTCCTGTAAATGCAGTACAATAAATCTGGAAAAAAATTGCACATTTTCTGTTACATGACAAGCGAGTTCACAATATCTGGTGGATGATAATTCCTAGTTGTCTACAAATGAATAACATGCGGATTTTGTAGTCGAGCCACTCTATTTCTATTAGGTTGGGATTGAACAGTAGAATCCGCCGAAACAACAGCAGTTAAACTAAATTAACTAAACTTGAAATGGTGGTAGCGAGAATAGTCAAAGTGAAATTGTACCATATATGCATCAAACAGATAATTACTATTACGTGACCCCAATAGTTAATGTTTCCTTAATGTCGTAATTAGTCCAACGGCAAAAGCGCTGTTCCTCCATTAGTGCATATTGGGACTAAAAAAACTTAAATGGATCCACGTCCTCAAGAAGAAAATATTACTCTGAAATACCAAATAAAAACAGTGAAGTACAAATTCATTAAATGTAACATCTTGTAAATTTTCAAATTCGGTTCTTTAACATGAACTACTTTGTGTCATCGCTCAAATTAATCACAAGAAAATAAACGAATAAATAATGTAGTTAGTACCAATTTCAATTAAAAATAAAGAAGACAGATTTCACTTATCTCGATCAGTTTTAAAACAATTATTACCCCAATTATTAGGACTCAATATCTCTAATGTTAGTTCAGTTTTCGTTCATTGACCTGGTAGTCTTGTCTCTGCCTCACAGTTTCCAGCACCTGCCATATTTTGAGCTGCTTCTACTTACTAACCACTTTGTTTGTTTTATTGCACTCTAATACAACAATTAAAATATAACAACCTTGAATTTATAAGTATGCTCTTGAAAGATTTCACTCTTAATTTAGTTGAATTAAATTCATTTTTCATCTACACGAAAATAATATAATTACTATATACTAATATATTATAAATATATGAACAAATTCGTTCGTTTGTTTTAGGATACTGAAAACAAAAAAAGTGAAAAGAAAGATCCGGGTGGTCCTCCATTACAAACAGCAAGTTTTAGCGTTCGAGCCCTAATAGAAGAAAAAATAATCAATAAAAGAATAACAAATACACCTCAACCATCCAATGATGACCAGAAAATCAATGCTCCGCCTCTCTTTCCTCTAAACGTGCATTCCTCCCCGTCTAATAACACTGACCTAGAGTCAAAAATTTCATCGTTTGTAGTACCAGCTCCTCCTCAACAGGTAATATTATTTAATATTTTCCATCCTCTTCCCTAACTTCTTGTTACAGTGTGCATATGAAGCAACAATCCAAAAATTGCCTAAACATATCTATATATATATATATATATATATATATATATATTTTTTTTTTTCGATAACCTATTACTAATTATACATAACTTTTTATTATTAATTTATCTTGTTTCGCACTAAATAATTCAAGCTACTGAAACACAAAAAAGTATATTTATATATTACTTTAATATTGTATTCTGAAAATGATTATTAATTTTTATTTATTGTCTAGACCTCCGACAAATCCCGTAGACATTCCGATGCGGAAACATTCCGTAGCAGCACCACTCAGCAGGAGGCTCAAGCGCTGGCTGATTTAATTCTTAAGCGCGAAAAGGCTACGGTGAAAAGAACTACCTCGGACCCAGGACAGTCATCACCAATATTGCAGTTCCAATCAAACGATTCCTTCACTTTGGCGAACGTTACTTATCAATCCGAAGAAGCAGAATTTATATCTTCAAGTTTACAAGAAGGTGTTTTCACTCAAGTTCAGGATAGCATGCTTCTACAAGGTAAATAATAAACAGATTCGAAAATTTGGTATGCAATAGGGAAACAGAACGAGATCAAATTATTTTCCAGGTGTGGATCCAAATCAACTAGCATCAATTCAATTCCAAGCTGAATCTCTTCTGCAGGATCATAACGAGCCGCAAATGCAAGATTTCAAAATCGAAGACATCAATCTTCAGGAATCAGTAGTTCAACATTCACCTTCGTATCAATCTAATCATTCTGTCAATCAAGATTTGCAAGCGGTACTTGATTCCCCGTTGCCAGAGAGTTTAGCAGAATTCAGTACTTTTCATTCAACAAATAGCATTGATATGCCTTCTCCCAGTTACCAAACTCAGTCACCCGCACAATATGCTCGCTCGCCACATACAATTACTGCACAATCCCCGCTTCAAAGTCCACTAATAAGGCACGATTCGCCCGGATTCGCTTATCCTACACCGCCTGCAAGTCATGAAGGACAAAGTCCAGGATTTGGACAGAATACCATACTACCAATGGTATCACCTAATGCGCAAGAGTTTGGACAAATTGTCGATAGAGGTGAGTTTATTAAATTGATAACTTAGGATTCTATTAGCAATTTTTGTTTCATCGCAGGTGTTTACGAAGAACCACCTCAAGCATCTTCACCGTTGTCTGCTGCATTTTTCACTTCAACTATGTCTAGTTCGGCAGCAGTAGAAGAAGCATTAGAGGAGGTACTGCCAGGAGAACCTATTTACCCCCTAACAAACTCTCCGTCTCCTCAATCTCCTCTTGGTCTCACACCAGTACCGTCACCAATATCTAATACCGTTAGCACCTCCGACCCTCAACCATCAACAAAATTCTCAACGTCTCCGAATACTTCTACGTATTCTATGTCGGGCAACTGGTGTAACGGAGTAATGCTCCCAAACTCTGATGATCCTCTACTTTCCAGCAGCCCAAAAGATTTCGTACCAAGAAGAAAAATTGAAATTAATGGAGTACCATTAAGACTCATAAGTAACAACGGCCTAATTGAATTGAACAGCTCAAATTTTGCAGGAATTCTTGTCGATGCCAATGGAGAAATTAAGCTTTTCCAAACTGGCGGTAGTACGTTTCAAACAAAAAATATTCTATTAACAAATACCCCTTTAATTAATACTCAAGATAATGACGACAAATGTAAAAAAGTGATAAAAACCGTACAATGTACAATTCCAACGAAGCACGTTATCAACAAGCCTAAACAAATGACAGAAATTAAGAAAGAAGACAACAACGATGTTTTTCTAAGTCCTACTTCGTAAGTATTGAAATGAATATCTAATATATGAGATGCGTGAAATGTTTTGGATAGATTACACTATTTTATTCAATAAAATACATAAATTTCACGACCCAAACAATTAGTCATTAGAAAGTCAAGTTGTAGAAATAAAAATTCTACCTCAAGTCAACATGGGTGATAAAATGTCCGATTCATATTTTGTTCCTTCAATATCATGTTTACTCCCATTTTTGTAAGAAATTAACGATATAACATAAGCTCTATAACTTGTAGTTTTCTCTTAAGAAGGTGCGACGGTGTCGTGAAAAAGGAAAAAAGTCTGTGTTTTGCCAATAATACTTAGAATTTTTAATAAAACCGGAAACAAAAGGGATTACGTAAAATTACTGAATTAATTAATTTTAGAACCTAGACAGACTTTCGAGGGATTATAAATGTTTTAGACAGACTTCAATAATGTACTTTAATTTAAAATTTTAAAACATCTTATTTGCAAGTTCGTTTTATTAACTATTCTACCTCATTTAAAATAATACCCTTTCTGTCGTCGACATTAAAATTTCATTAAAATCGCTCACCTCTCAGAACACAATAACTTTGTTTTTATATACAATTAACCATCCCTAGTTTTAAGCGAAATCCATTCGTGATTGCAGAAACTGTCCTAAAAAAGTAAATTAATTTGTTAATATATATATATATATATATATATATATATATATATATATAGTTCTAATAATATATTTGGTTATTGAAATTAATAAAATATATTAACTATATTTTTAGGATACCTGCTAGTCCTGTAAGAATATCCAGAAAGAGGCCTAGAACAGAGCCCTTACAGCTACCTGTACTACATCAATCAAAACTTAGAGCTACAAGAAGTAAACCTCCAGGATGTGCTAGATATACTCCTCAGCCAATATTAAGCCCACAGAGACCTGGAACGGGACTTTACACAAACATTAAGAACAGAAGTAAGTGACGATTAAATTAAAAATCACAGCTCCGCATAATTTCAATAATTCTTGCGTATAATTTGAAATATTCTTTGGTGTTATTTTGTTTTAGACGATGATGGTATGAACTGGAATAGTGATCCCATTCCAGAAAGTGATTCCACCCCTCACGTTAACGTCGGGTCACAATTTCAATGTAAAATACCAAGCTTTTCTTCAGCACCTAATAGAGGAAGCTCTGAATCTACATACGAAGATCTCCTATGGGATCCCGGTATTAGTAACTGCACAGATAGCGAAGGTAAATTGATCATGTATGCAAATTTCAAACTCTCCTCTAATTCTTCCATATCTTCCTACAGTGGATATGTACCTGGATTTTGCTTGCTGTGCTGCTGTGCCAGGCGGGGGAAGGAATAAAGAATATGCAATGCATCTTCTTCATATGTGTGGAGGAAACATACATGTAAGAAAAATTTGTTCCTTTAGGTTTGCTGAGAAAGACACTTTTCATTGGACAAATTCAATTAATGATTCCATCTATTGTTTCTCATTAATTAATAGTTTAGTTCAAATTCAATTCATTTTGAGATACTCATTTATTCATATATCTGGAAATTAAACTCAAAGTTTTTTATCATATTCGTATCTAGAAAGCTCAAATCTATATCTACCATTTCTACCGCATGTTTTCACTTTCAAACATTTTCTGCTACACATCTCTCTCATTATTCTCTTTTGTTTCATAATTAAATAAAATTTTTTTTCTATTTTTGTAGGACGCGATGTTGCGATTGATGCAGCCCTCACCGAATCTTCCTACTGATCATCCTCTCTTAGCATATCAGTATTGCGAAAGTGACAAATGGTCAACGACAGAAACAGACATATTCCACAAGTCACTGCTCAAGTACGATAAGGATTTCCGCAATATTGCTCAAGAGGTAACATCTAATTAATAACAATAAATGTCCTTCACTTTATATCCTTACATAATAATCGTTAATTTCAGATTCGGACGAAAACTATAAAGCAATGTGTGCAATTTTATTATGTTTGGAAAAAAGTGTGCGCTGATGAATACCGACGATTGAAACATCTTAGAGAAAGGAGAAATTATTACTACAAACATACAGAAATGGATATGGATGAGAAGCTATTTGCTGATGTTAAACTTTTAGGGGTACGTATAAAATTAAAAATTATTGTAAGCGTAGATGTACGATACTCATAAATCCTAATAAATATTACCTTGATGGTTACGTTATATGGTAGTTGTTAGAGATGCACCAACTACATTAATATAAATCGTCTATTTATAGGATTTGTTTAGTATAATCCAGCAATTAGTTCAATACGTTGAATATTCCAGCTATGGTAACTCTTTTTATTCCGAATACTATAATCTTTCAATAATATTTCAACTCAAACCCTGCAGGTAATATCCTCGTTATATCAAGTACAATACTCCAAATATTCTTTTATTTTTTTATCAGCCAATTTAGATAAATTTAATACAATGCCATTCAAATTATTTGATGTCGGAAATATTTCATATCATACCATAGTTTATTCTCTGAATACCATTATTTCTGAAAAAATACTAGAATATCCATTTAAATTTGTTCTTTCTTCAGATTGCTGATAGCGGGTGTCCGATGCCCATACCGGATACAAGAAACTTTGTTTGCGAATTCCCAGATTGTTCAGCAGTAAGTAAAGACATAATTTTACATATTTTTATATGCTTTCGAATTATAACACTCACAAGAACACTCAATAAACTAATACTTAGGTACTCAATCGGAAGGAATTGTAGAAATTCAATATTTAATTTATCTTCTCCTATGGGTTACTAATTTTACTGAATAAAATACAGTTTTTAGGAAGCTCAAGAGCAGTTGAAACGTACAGAATTAAAGAAGATTAAATATTTCCACTTATATGTAGTACTGATAGGGGGGTTGATTGTTGAAACGTCAGCTGGATAGGTTTTCATCTGTTTATATTTTGTTTGTTTGACAATTAGTTATTAATCTACAGAACTATTTACATTTGGTATTATATGAACGTATTGTTCATTTTTTGTAACATATTGATTATATATAAATTTAGTTATATATACAATACACAATTTTAATCCCTAATAATTTGATTACTATCACGTGAAAGAAAGTTTCGCTTGTTCCTCATAACATATAACTTGCAGTTAATTGTATCAACAATTTCTTCAAAATGTAGAGGAACATAAAAATTATTTCGTTTGTTGTTATTTCTTACTTGCATTAACTTCATTCTCCGTTCTTTACATTGAATCACAAGAAGTATATTTCTTGGCATTTATTCTTCTCAAACTAGGTATATAATAAGCAAATTATAAATCTCTGACGTATAACCGCGTCAGAATGAGGAATAGGGTGTATCGAATAATAATTACCACTATGCAGAGAATGAATTTTCGTAGTGCTGCACTAGAGAGTACATGTTAAGCTACGTTTACATTTGGCATGTTTACTAGCTGAAATTACTTGGGACACTAAACTTGTCATGTGTAAACCACAAGAAAGTGCACTTGCAACTTGCCATTGCTACAAGTTGACGGATCAGCTAGTTAACTGGTGTAAACGGGTTGATACTAGTTAATTTCTTTTAAAATGAGTGAGTGGAACGAAAATCAATGAAAAATTCATCAATTTATTTTGGATATGACAAATTTAATATTATGTGGAACTATTTTATTGCTTATGTTTTAAAACCGATAGCTAGATAATACTAAAAATACCGACAGTTAGTAAAAACGGGGCTTATAGACAAAACAAAAAGAAAAATAGACACTCTCTATCGAATCTCAAACAAAAACCTTTAAAAACTAAACATTTTCACTAGAATATAAAATATTTTGAATATCACAAACATTTTTAAACCGACATAAACATTTGTAACTATTTTCTCAAAAGTTAAATGAACTTGTTATTGTTATCAAAACAAATAACGTTTTCAATACATTAATATCGTAATCTCTAAAATATATTTTGTGTTTTGTATAATTTAAATTATTTCATTTTGGTCACACATATATTTATCAGTAATTTACTTCAAAACTTATCCATATAAAAGAATAGAAATCTCCGTACTCGCTATTTTCTATATCCAGCTCCATCTCGTCGAGAAAAGATTAAGCGTTTGATAATTCGAGAACACCACTCGTTACTACCCCAATACTTCTAGAGAGTTCGAGAGAACGTCATTTAAAAAATATTCAGCCGTGCAGGTAAATGCGATATTACCTGGATATTACAAGAATACTTAGGGCCCTCGTAACAATAGGACAGGACTGATGAAGTATATTTGATTTTCAGAGTTTCAATTCTCGAGCAGCACTAAATGGTCATATTCGAATACACGGAGGTACTGCGAGAAATTCGCCGACACCCTCTTCAACAACAACAGAAAGGCGAACAGTCTCCGTCACCTCCTCGACGATGTGTCACCCAGATTCGACCGAAGAGTACCCCTGTAAGATATGCGGGAAGTAAGTGTACAACATTCGTCATAAAAAACCGAAGGTAAATGATCGGTGTGTTGCGTCCTCTGCTTACGTGCTAATACTATTTGTTATATTTATTCTTCAAATACACAACATCCAGTGTGCGGAACAAGGTATTTTTTTTATTTATTTGAAAGATTATTTCGTAGTCCGAACTTAATTCACATTTGAATTGACGTAATTACGTTAAAAATGTACTTCTAGAATTTTTGCGAATTTTTCACTTAATTTAAATTGTGCTTTTCTTCTATTTTGACGTATATCTTAACTATATATTCATCTGATCATGCGCTTTTTGGGTCTTCATTGTCGTTTCCAATTTGTTATTATTTCCAGCATTCTATTTTCGTATTCTGCCGAACCATTGCAGTCGTTTCTCTTTCTCGTATTTCCCTTAGTTATCTCACTTCTTTCTCTCTCACTCAATCCAATCTTGCTTTTGATGCCATATCACTTCTTCCATTTTCCCCCATCTTTCTTTTATTGTATTTTTCATTTTACTATTGTAAATTCATACTTATTATGAATTATAAATAGAAACTGTATACCTAACTTAACCTCTTGCGTTGGAAACTTTACAAAAATTTATAATAGTTTAGCAATATTAGGATAACTTAAAGCAGGACTACGAATCAATCTTTCCACATTAGTATTTCCTTGGCGACTTTTGGGGGAATACTCTTTTTTTGTTCAGTTTATTTTTTTATCAATGTAAACGTTATTGTTTATGTGAAGCATGCAACTTCTCTTTATTTAGTGCCAAACTTCTTTCATGTACTGGAGTTTTATAGGGTTTATAAATTAGTACTAGTTCAGCATAGTCTTTAACGTGTCGTTATATGTCTTAGACTTGTTCTCCTACAAAAAAATAGTCACAAAAAAACCACGCGCTGAAAAATTTCGAATCCCATTCATACTTTTAAAAAGTATGCAACAAACTGGTTTTATAAACGTTTTTTACTCCCTTAATTAAATAGTCACAAAAATACCGAAACTTAGCAATTTGATTTGAAATCCAATTCATACTTTCAAAAAGTACTCAGACAACTCGTATTTGGAACGTTGTTTATCCCAGTAATTAAATAATTCGAATACCGTTCTCTGTAACAGGAAAATAATGCAATATGTCGGAATAATATGGGTATCAGATCTTAGTTAATATTTTTTAATCCTCATGACTCTACCATGGAATTCCTAATAAGTATCGTTGTTCCAAATAGTGAAGAAAGATTATTATTGAAGATATGTGAGTTTATAAACCAAAGCTACAAATACTATGTATGTATTTTCAAACTACTTCTCAATCACTAAAATGAAAGGCTAGAATATTTCTTCTTATTTATTATTCCAGTGATAACAGTCCATACAATTGGTAGTAAAAGGAAAAGCTTTTTTGACAATAAATAAATAATAAATACTTTACTCGAAAGAAAATAAATGTTTTCGAGATAACTTCTACTCACAGAAGAATTATCATGAAAATAATACTTATTAGCTGTTTTCGGTTATTTCAAACATTTCTTTTAATAATAATAATAATAATAATAATAATAATAATAATAATAATAATAATATTGCATTGAAAATTGAAATAATTTGAATATAATCAATGTTTTTGAAAAGAAGATAAATGGATTCTAATACATATAACTTTCTCTTCTGATCGTAACAAATTATAAAATATTGGTGTAGTAAAAATGCACGTGGGCAAGTCACAACAAAATAATGCCGGTCGTAATGCTAAAATGAAAACGATGAGAGACATCAATTTTGGTATTAGTCGGCACTAAAATGACTTCACAGCAGAAAACTTATTCTACTTATACCGATAAGCATTGCTTTTTTTATTTTCCAAAAGAAGCTTAGTCCTGCTATTTTTATATTTCCACTTTATTCTTTAATAACAGCAATAAACATGGATTTTATCACATTATCTACTTAGGATGCTCTATTGAATACATGTTTAAAATGCTTTCGAAATATTTATTTCCTGAACATTCAATTTTTATAATCATGGAACACATTTTTGTTATTTCATCTTGTATAAATGTGTTAAATTATACATCACTCTCAACTGTTAATAACTTTCATATTAAGTCTACGATGGACAAAGAAAAGTTTAGGACTTGTGGAGCAAAGTATCCCTTTGAAAAATGGAATAAGCAAGTTTGATACGTCCAATAAATTTTCCAATGTATTATAGTGCTATTATATCAAAAGAATTAACAGAGAAATCTTTTTTTGAATTGTCAACTGCCTAAGTGCGATAGTTTCAATCATTAGATTGTTATGTTCATATTAAATCTAGGTTTAAAGGACTACAGTGTTATTATTTGAACAATGAAATATCGTTATCATTAGAATAAGTTTATGTTACGAATACCGATTATGGGATTTAGAAACACAAACTCCTGTTTCATTCTCAGGCTGCTTATTATTTTATTTTATTTTTTCTCACCCGTACTCTAAACATTTCTATTAAATTGTAACATGCTATTGAAAAGTGGTCCAAATATGTTGTAAAAAAATACATAGTATTTGATTAACAAGGATAATTGTTTGAATAATCAATCTATTTTTATATTTTGTCGGTGAATCATTTTGAATCATAGCTTGGAAACCACACCTTGTTAATAATTCAAATAAACTTGGAGGAAACGCCATATTCATTTTGATATTACGTATTGGTGACTTTAAAATTATTGCTTAGAATATCATTCAAACCTATTTTGTCACTACAACAACAAAAATCTAAACAGCAAAAGCAAATATTAGCAGATTTTCGGAGCTTCGCTACATAATGCAAGCTAGGTTTTGATCAGCATTAAATAATCGTAGCACCAAGCTTATAGATTTATTTTCATTCGGTTGAAATATTGATTTTATTAGTTATACCCGGTAGTTTTATTATATTATCGCTAAATACAAGAGCACATATTTTAACAAACATTTCTGAGGTAGAGAACGTAAATGACAGTCTCGGACGGTCAACATCGTCCGTGCTCATTTCACATAATATTTACATAACTTTTCGTTAGTTTCCGTAATTGTTTTTTTTACAAACTTAAATCGACACTCGAAATTCTTTTTTCTCCATATTTACTTGAAAATGGAAACGGTTCTCTTTATATGAGTTTTATAAATAATTTTGACATGAATAGGAAGCATATGAATCTTATCTACTTAAACAGATTATTTGAATCCAAACTATATGAATCGAATCTACTAAAACATTCGGAATAACAAAAAAATCATACAAGGTGGTTCCCAAGTTAAGAGTATGGTAACTACTAGACAAAAGTTAGTTAAAGCATCATTCCAGTGATTAATATCGGAATGAATCTCTTGACTTTATTTTTATTCAAGGCATAAGCACGAAAAAATCAGGACCACTCTTTTGAAAAAAAAATAATTTTTAAATGTTTCTTATTGACAGAGTGTTCACAAAAATCAAAAGTCGTAGTGCCCATATGAAGTCTCATCGACCCCCTGACGCTGAACCAGTCAAGAGAAAAGAAAAAGATACTCCCAGCTACGAACTTTCCGTGCCAAGCCCGTTTAGTACTTAGTCTTAGCAAAACTAATACTCATTTATAAATAAACAGAAAAATTTAATCAAAAAGCAGTAAAGGGCAATCAAAAATAAAAAATAAGAGTCAGATCGAAGAAGCCACCTCAAATTTTTCGAAAAACAAACGTTTGTTATTCAGAAGTTAGAAAAAAACAGTAGGTAAAAAATTTTAGAGTAGTAGTGTACAAATTACAAACCACATATAACAGAGATTTATATTTAATATTAAAATAGGGGTTGTGTTACGTTACGAAAATAAAGTAACGTTAGTGCCTTTTCGAATGTCGAGTGAGACACTATTCAAAGAGCGTCATTGCTATTCATCATCAACATCACACCATTAGATCTGGTATAAATAAAATAGTGCTCAAAATGCAGGGAATACTCAAAAACTGTTACTTTTTCAAAATGTATAATCACCATATCTAGCGAATACTTTTGAAATTTTATAATTTTCCCAAAAAAAATTACCTAGTATTCTTCAACATAAATTGCAATGGAGTTGAATCTCCAACCCAGATGTTTAATAAATATTCTTATACGTGTTTTACAAATTTAATCTTCATACATCGATGATCACAACGATGAACTCAAATACTACACACTTCATTGTCAATTAAAAAAAATATGTATTATTTTTATTATAATTAAAAAATTAATTACATAAAACAAATAAAAACCATTAAATAGGAAAATGACAAAAGCTTATGTTGCGTATTTTTCACATGATTATAAAGTTGACGAAAAAAACTGTAAAAGAGATATATGAAAAGTAGGTAGGTAATGCGTAATAAATTTGTGACTGAACAAGCAAATGAATATGTAATCTAATAAAATTACTGTGATAACAAAAATATGATACCCTACTCTACATCTAGTTGTTGAAAAATGAGTATTTAACAACAATCTTCTAGTGTATTCTGATAGATAAACACTTCTTTTTCTACATATTTTGCCAGAAACTGAATCTCACTTTCACGTGAAACAAAAATTGATCCAATTTATACCGTTATAATCATGTCAATTAAAAATATATTCTCTAATAGCATATTTTAACAATAGGTCCATGTTTATATCAATCTCTTGAATGAAAAAATGAGAAAAACTCTTTACAAACCTTTTTACAAAAACTACAGTTCAGAGAATTCTAAACTTTTTGAAGAAATAGATTAGTTAACTAAATAAAATGTAGATAAAGATTAAAAGAATTTAGGAAAAATGGCTAAAGAAAACATCTTCATAGAATAAAAAGAGTATCTAATGCTTTTTCTTCATCGAAATATTTTATATATAAAGTATAATCCAAAACAAACAAAAGATGTGTAATTCATCAACACATATATTAAAACTGGCTGGTGGGAGCCACAAGAAACATTATGGAACAGTTGAAACACTTGAACTTGAAATCTTATTTTCTGTAAATTCTTTCTTTTCATAAAATTATATTATATATCATCTAAAAAGTATTATGATTTGTCCATATTTGTCTCATAATAACAATGTAGCACTCAATATGTTTCGTTAGAGGAATTCAGATTAAAGTATAATTTCTATCTAAAGTTTCCAATTCATTGAACTATTAATTATGAGTTAGTGTATGAGCTTGGTTCAGTTTATATGTATTGAATTAGTTTATCGTGAACCTTTCTTAATCACAACAGAGGATCTTAATATTATAGTATACCGGCATTCACACAGTATGCCATTCCTTGTGGCCACTCTTTTATCCGAAACGTTCTAAAACTAGTCTGGAGTGAAAAAAATGATATTCTGATGCCATCAATGGCAGATCTGCCTTTCATTAACTGTTCCTATATTGTTTCTATGCCTATCAGTAGACTATTGAACAAAATATTTGTATAATCGCATCAAAGTCATACATAAAAAGTAGATTAATAATAGATTATGTGAATAATGAACTCGTAATTGTTGGTTATTTATAAACAAACAGAAATGTTATACATATATACTATAACTAAGTAACAGTTTTGAATGTATTCTTATTTAATATCATTTTTGACATGTTTGAGCAATAGATCTGAACTCAAATATTAATCAAATATCAAAAACGGCCATAAATAATATATTGTAATGAAAATACGTATTATATAACGTCAGCGAAACTGCCAACTTGTCTCGATTTTGCTTACAAAAAAATACCTAGTGGATTTGCTCAATATAATGAGTGTTTTATTTTTCCATTAACAATTATTTTAAGTTAGAACTTAGAAGAATTTATCTACTTACTAATATTTACTCTCTAGGAAATGATTATAATTGTCTTTTAGAAATATTGTAAGAAAATTACCTAAATGAATCTGCATGAATGATGATGTGCCACAAAGGAAATTCGAGACAAATCGATAGTTTTAAATTTTTTTAACTCAAAACAGTGCCGAGTGTGCTAAAAGCGCAAGTAGGTACTCTTAACTCTGTGTTGTGATCTTTTTAAAAGTCTATTACTATGAATCTATTATATATATTAAAACTTGATATAATAAAATATTTGTACATGTTATTGTATGTATAATATTAGATATAAATTTTAGAGGTCTGTGGTGAGTTCGAGTTGGTCGAGTTTTTTTCCATTGAAAAATGACAATCCACGTTATTTTATTTATGTGTATGTTACTAATAATCTACAAAATTTCTAGATATAATTTGTGAACTTTAAATAAAAAATATATTATCGTTGCATCTATTAGTATTTAAACATACATCACCGTTTATAATAAATTCAGTATGTTCTTAAATCGTTTTTAATTTTATAGGTCCCAAAAAATGTAATTATAAAATATGTATAAAAAATTTATCGGCATTATTGGAAACTGTGGAATACGTTTTACGCATTACTTTTATTGCCTTATTTCAAAATTTTATACCTCATCGTTAATTGTAGGATGGTTATTTCAGCATAAAAGATACAATTAATTCTAATAATTCAAAGCATATTTTAACAGCTTTTTTGTCTGGAATGTTATGATCCGGAACTACCTTGGCTAGAATTACATTACTAATTTAAGAGGAAAAAAGAGCTTATGGACTAATGGACTACGAGACACTAAATCACGACCTTTGCACACCTGTATTGAATATGTATTTATAGCCTCTTACTTTGAACTTAACTAACTTCCTTAATAGAAAAGGTTGTGATTATCTGTTAAAAACCTTTGAATATAATTATTAAGTATACAATGCACTATCACTAAATCAATAAAAAAGATATTTTCTTATTTAATTATATATTAATTTAATATCAACAATATCCTAGGGAACCACAGGCTTATATTCTTTCTTCTTTGATTAAGATAATCAGCCAAATTTCAAATATAAATGACCTAGATGCAACATACTCTAGAAATTTTATGACAAGTATTACAGATATTGTGTTGTTTGGAAGAATGTTCCAAAATATTCGTTTGAGTTGCTAATTTACGAATAGAATATTTGAAATAAAAAATTTTTCGACATTCTATTGAATTCATACACGATAAGTAAATAATATTTTGTATATTGTTAGTAATGTGAATGTCCCAGCGACATTAAACCTAGGTTAAGTGCTTATCTTAGAAATATCACTGTTAAATGTTTTTGAACAAGCTGTATGTTTTTTCGGGCTCCTTATAAGGTGTTAGAATGTAGGTTAAGTATACTAGGCCACTCTAACTTGCCCCAGACTACCCAGACTGGGCCAGAATTTTGGTAGTCTAAGTATCAGGTGCTCAGATCTATCAATTAATTGTTGTTATATTGAATGTACCTCTTCAGAACTGATGGCCATTTTTCAAAGTTAACGATTATATACATATAAGAAGAAAAACCATCTTCAAATATTCTTATTTTTGTTGTTTCTGAATGCTTTTCTAGTTGTAATGATTTTACTGTTGAATAATAAAGTTATTATTTCTTTTTTGTTTGGGATTATATTATGTTTTTCACTGCCTAACTACTAATTACTGCGGGTAAGTATCGTATAAAAAAGGAAACGATTTTTCTTAGACATCAACATCTCAACTAGAATTTTACCTTTGAAATATACCTATCCTAATACTAATTTACTGCAAACATATTGTTACTAATATTTTCTACCTCACCTGTTTAAATTTATCTAGATTGTTCAGCCTATTATAAAGTATGATTTTGGAATCGAAGAAAAAATGACGCAAACATCTTCTATATGAAGAGAAATATATTATGCTCAATTTGTATTTATAAAAGGACAAATTAATCAAACCAAATCATACCTAGCATACTACATGTAATATTTATAAAAACTTTCAGTACATTCTACAATAGTATGACCGAAAACTAAAAAATTTCGCGAGATTTGTTTTATCTCAACGATCGACTTAGGCCCCTTTCACACCAAACGAATCCGAATCAATCTGGATCACTCCGAATCAAGTTGAATCTGATTCGTCATCTCCACTCTTTCACACCAGCTGAATCAACCTGAATAATTCTTACCTGGAATGTTTAATTATTCGCCAATTTTCCTCCACGTCCATCTCGTATGGTTGTTGATTCAAGACTGACCGGACGAGGAATCTGACAGGTTGAATCAAGTGCGACCTCGAATCCAACCTGATTGAACCAGATTCGTCCGATCTGAAGGCGGGAAAAGAGTCCCTTCACATTTAAACTTCTGATTGATTCGGATTCGTTTGGTGTGAGAAGGCCCTTAGGCCACCTGCACTAGATTTTTTCGTTTCCGTGACTAGCTTCCGCAGACTTTTCACAAATACGAAGACGGTGTGACAGAAGAGTAGCTTTTCAATAAAAAAAGTACTTCACTTCACTAGGTAATAAATCGTAACTCAGTGCTAACAATAGCGGACGAATGAACAGGCGCATTATCGTGATGGATCAAAATCAGCATAATATTGACCAGTTTTTGTTTCTCCTTTTTCTAAACAGTCAAAAAGATTACATATTTGGAATCAAAAAACACAGAGTGGCATGAATTTTATGAATCATTTCTTGACTAGCTACAGTAAATGGTGGTCTCGGATGTTGAACATCATCCGAATTCACTTGGTTAGTTTTAAAAGCAAAACACCACTTAGAAACCATTCCATGGGACGGAACACTTTCCACATAACATTTATGTATATTTTTCCCGCTTTATTCAATTGTTTTTCCACGTAAAAATAATGTTTCATTGATACTCGAAATTTTTTTCTCATAATTAACCAACAACAAAAACAGTTTTCTCCGTATATTTAATATAGCGAAACATGAAACCGCGAACTACTTCAAATTCAAAATAAACAATGATTTAAAACTAATTATAAATCAGATAATAGTAATTAAAACACAATTATCAGTCCTCATTAACACTGTTTTATTGGCATAAAAATATGTTTCGCATTTTTAAAATCATTATTCGAATTCGTTAGACAAAAATTTTTTTGCATTAAAGTTTTTATTATTTGAAGTTAATGAACTTGAAATAATGAAAAATTCTGAGCAAAATTCAAATTTCGCACAATTTTGCTAATTGTTATTCACGAATGTTAGTTACCTATATTTAGCAAAAAAATAAGACACGTAAATTTCTATTCAGTAGATACATATCAAACTAATTTTTTTTTTCAAATCAAAATCAAAAATTATGATTGCATGAATCGGTTATGGAGTAATATGACGTTAAAAAATGACTGTCAGTTGAACTAAGTTTTCATTCATCTCTATTTTGTTATTTGATATGTAACTTGACACTCAATTTCTATTGATGTATTAGATGTTTTATGTGTACCTTATTTATAGTGACAAAAGGATTGTATCAAAAAATGGAATTTTTAATATCAATTTCTCTTTGATGTTAAAAACTGTAATTTTTTGTACATGACGCAATTCACTATATTATGAATGTTATATAGGTATATAACTGATGTATTCAAATCGAAGTATTTATTTGCCCAGGTAGCACTTTCAACAGCGGATCAGATTTTATTTGCAATTCTTGATGTAATTCACGTCAAAATCAATTTTATATTAAGTCCCAAAATTTTTCACATAATTATTTTTTTAGAATAAATATTAAGAATGACTTAAACTACTTAATCACAATCATACGTCAAAAACTACTCAAACGCCACGAAGTAAAAGTGTATGAAAATGAAACATCCCAACTACCTTCGATGTTAACGAGTAGAAGAGTATTGCTTTTAGACAAAAATATACATATATATACATAAACTGCAAATACAGCGGCTAAATCCACATAAAAGTCTGCATCAATAAGAAATGAAAAATATTATTGGAAACCCATGTGTGAATGATTTAGAATCAACTGGCAGGAGCAAAAATGTATGAAAATATATTAATATCGATATTTATGCCATAGTTTCAAATAAGGTATCTAATGGTTATCACCTAAAGCATATTTATAGAAGGCATACGCTGGTAAAGAATCAAAAATACCAGTTGGGTAGAGACTAATTAGAACCATCAACGTTGACAGAAAATTTGCTGAAAAAATGTATCTGACACATATTTTTTTTTAAAAACGTGTACGAAACAAAATTGTAAGTAAACACACTATAAAGAATATTGATATGTGTGACTGATGGAATCCGAGAGAGCTTCAATGTATTAATCTCATTTTACCTTAAACGTCAAAGAAACTATAAAATTCTCGAACAACTTTTGTTTCTACCTATTTTAGCATCACGACCATAAATCAAATAAAGATGAAGAAATATGAAATGAAATCAAATAAGGTACTCTTTCTGTTCTCCATAATTGGAAAACTTGAATAAATATCGATCGAGCTATCAACAATAAACAAAAAATATAATAAAATATAATTTGAAAACTATAAGTATGTTGTAAATGCTTAGGTGAATATATCGTTATATATCATTATATTTATCAAAAGGAATACAATTATTGCGGAATACTGAATACTGGTATCAGTACAAAATGCTCTAGTAAATACTGTAAATAGTTCCACAAATCATGGCACTCCATGTGTGAACATTTTGAACTGCATTTTGACAACCACATACTTTCCTTAAAGGATCTAAAGAAAAGTGAAGCTGAATTTTCAGCATGTGTTACTAAGTTTTCGTAAAGGCAAGAGTAAACCGAGTTAGCGAAAGGATGACAATAGACACTTGGATCAGATGGATCTGAGAATATCGCCATCGGTTCCCAATCTTTAAAATCAGAGGTAAATTCTCACAAAACCAAAATAATATCTTCATTATTAACTGATCTGTATGATTACAACAGTAACTAAGGAATTAAACACATCAACTACACATACATGTAAATTATTTTTATTGCTTCTCTGGAAAATATATTGTAGTTTAACAAAAGTCATTCTTACATATTTTCGTCTTCTATTATGTAGATAAATGTATAATGGAATTGCAAATAATCCGAGCTAAAAACGTTTCCCGATTTTCCAGCATTGTCCCCAAATCCAAATTTATTGTGCCAAGTTTAAAAGTGTCACGTGACATATTTAGTTAAGCTTGTATATTTGTAAATAGGCTAAAATACCAAAATGCATATATTATACAAGGATTTGGCAATTATTATATTTTCATAATAATTGTCAACTGACATTTTTTAAGTGTTTCAAGTTTTATGGTTAGATTTTGCCAAAAAAATTATTTAACCCCTACATCGCCATCGCGTTGAATTAAAATGGGGACGTGTAGTTTGCAATAAGCTCAAAATGAATGTATATGAAAAATATACTGGAAAATCACCTCCCACTTCTTTTTCCTTTTAACCTATAACTACAGAAAATTTACAGTAATTTTTTCAATGAAATTTTGTACCTATATCAAATAATATAACATTGAATCGTCCTGTCAAATTGCACATATATAGGAAATATAACGTTCTTGAAAAAGAACATTGATAAATTGAAAAAAAGAAAAAGTCTTTCTCAGTTCCTCACTTTCTGCACTATAGATACGAAATTGATTGAATGAATTCCAATATTCAAAACAACATTTTTTACATAAGACATTAGCAAAAAGGCAACTTAACTATGCAATTATCATCTACAACCTTTATGAATTTCAGAAACCTTTTTATCAATATGCCAAATGCATTTTTACATTCATCTCATTTTAAATACTTATAAAAATATTAATATATATATATATATATATATATATATATATATATATATATATATATATATATATATATAAATATTTCTCTTCTGTTTCAAGATTTGTTTTTTTTAAATAATTTTTTATCTTTCTTATAAAAAATTATTAAAAGTAAAAGAAGTAAACTAATATATATATATATATATATATATATATATATATATATATATATATTTATATATACATATTAAAAAATGAAATATTAAGTTTTCTGTATTTCTGTAGTTCTATGGTAGAAATATGCGACAACATGCTTATTTTGAAATAACTATAAAAAACGTTCCCCCCTACCTGTACCTGAAATTCAAAATTTAACTCCATCTTTAAAAAATTAAAATGAATCAATGCGGCTGTGACCTCCTCATTCAACATTTAGAATACCTATAAATTAGCTGTAAGATCAACTGTTAAAAATACCTAATCGAACACCATCGGAACCCAAATCAAAAAAATATATTTATACAATTAATTATTCAAAAGTAATTTTTGAAAATTTTGCTTGCAACCGCTTTGATTTTTGAACATGTTAAAAAATTGTATAAAACCTTCGGCAGATCTACATATTTTTAAACATTAAATTACTCAACGTGAAATTACAACAAATAGCTCCGCAATTGGGTTATTTTAAAGGTGAGTTGTATTCTCAATTTCTTATAAATAAATGGTCACTAGCTAAGCTGAAAGTTTTACCAGAATAATCTTTCAGTGTACTCAAACCAATGGATTCCGAATGGAAACATTTAGTTTTTTTTATTTATTAATATGTAGATAAAAGCTACTTAACTTCTTTGTGAGTAACTTTGGAATTGAAAAACTTCTATAAAAAAGATTATGAACAAGCTTTTGATTTAACCTACATGTTATTTTAATTTTGAGAAACCAATTTCTTGATGTTTCGAATATAAATGTTAATGATCATTCAAAGATGTTCTCAAATGTTTGCTAATTTCTCATACAAAATTTCCCTTTCAGCCCATAATTAAAAGTAAGTAGAAACTACATAGGTACTTTGATTACAAGTATCAGTGTTGAAGAGTTAAATTAATTAACTTTAAACAATGTCGACCCATATAAATAACTCAAAATATGTTTCTATATTGTTTTAGTACCTACTTTTATATTTATATACCATTTATAATTTTTTGTCAACATCCACAAAAATGTAGATCTGCTAACAGGTGTGTTATGTAATGGTTATAATTCTATATTATTCTCAATATGGAAAATGTGCTCATTTTATATCAGTAATAATACAATTTTCAACATTTAATCAATGTCAATAAATGTAGCTCAATTTTTTCTATATTTTCTTTCGGAGTAATATATTTAGAATCTCATGACTATGACATTTATACAGTGTATATGGTGTGTTCATCTGAATATTTTTATTGCAATTGTATTTTCTTTGTAAAACATTTGAAAAATACATCAAAGTCGTAGACAATCTGTGGAAAAACAGGGTGAGTCACAAAACAACAAAAATGTTTAGGGAATAATCTAGTAAATAGTAAGTACAAGTGTTTCTTTCAAAACTGTCGATAAGCTGAAATCAACAAGTAGGTATGCTTTATTACACATTCTACTATGTATTGTTCAGATACCTCGCAAATAATAAAAAAACATCAAAGATCACCTACACAAGTCTGTTCTTAAAATATTTGTTTCAAAATACGTAGCTCCTTGAATTTATATCCACCTTTAAGTAGATCTAACACTTTCACGTAACAAACATACCAAAATATTTTAGAAGTTGCAGATGTTAATGCCTGTAAATGTATACATGGTTCTAGAACTGCATTACTTCAACAGCAAGTCAATATAAGATGAGAACTGTAACTACTGTACTTTTTAGATTGTTTTTTTTTCACAGCAAATCAATTCCAAAAATATAATAACCTAAAAAAATTGAGTAGTATCGAGGTCTAGCGACTACATCACATAGTTTAGACTTTCTTAGGTTTTTACTCCTTTAAAATACTCACAATAATTTGTGATCTTCCTGTGAACTTTCCTTTGTTATAAAGCAAAAGTATATGTTTAAGGACAAACCAAAAAACCACAAAATGTGATTTATACATATCCAAAATGCACATTATGCGAAAATATCAGTAAAAAATACATTGATATCAGCATACTTGACAGTTTTAATATCCATTATATAATAACCGTCACTTTACGTCACCCTGTATATTAAAATATAAGTGCAATAAAAGTGAAACTTAGGTAAAGATGCGTTTCAATATACTGAGTTTCTATACTCAAATTAATCTGATAAGAATTGTTTTATTGTTTAAAATATTTATTGTTAAATTCTGTCCAATAAATCTTTCCAAAAGTATGTTCAAAAGTGTATATGTATATACCTGTATTATTGTATGCACAATAAAATATGGCGTTGTAATTTAACATTGTTTTATTCACTAACCATATTATTTCTACTACAAATTCTTTACACATTTAATCAATATGTCTACAGTCTGAACATTTACAAAATAGTATTCTGGTGTGAATCTAAGATAATACAATAAAGGATTGAACTTAATCCATCTTTAATCTAATTACCTAACCTATTCAACTTTTCTGAAAAACCCTTAAAAACAATTATTATGTAGTTAATAATAAAATAACAAAGGAACTAGACCATTTTACATGTACCGACAACTTTCAACAATTTGTATGTATGGAACTATGTATCTGCGGAAACATCATGAGAACTCTAATGGATGGGTTAACTATAAACCCATATCACATCTGGTAAGAAAAAAATTGAGGAGTGATTTTCATACCCCATACCAACTTTTGAACAAACAATAGATATACAAACACAAGTTAGATATACATAATAAAATTATAAAGAATTTGCAAAATATTTGAAAGATAGACTGGAACAAAGATAGGTTCAATAGAAATAATGACAACATTGTAAAATAAATTTTTATTAACAAAACATGTACAGATACAAAAATAGTTATAACAATAAAATAAATCAAAATATAACTTAAAAAAATAAATAATAGTTGAGAATTTTTACATATCAAATAACATTTTCAAATCTTGTAATGTTAATTTATTTCTATTGACTTGAACAGATCCAGTTAACATCGAATTAGCAATTTCTAATTTCTTTACTTGTAAATCCAAAATTCTTTTTTCAATAGTATCTGTCGCCATTAATTTGTACACAAATACTGGTTTCAATTGACCAACCCTGTAAATTCGATCCTGCGCCTGGTTTTCTAATTGTGGATTCCAATGGAGATCCAATAGAAACAAATGATTTGCTCCAACTAAGTTTAAACCAACTCCCCCAGCAGTTAAAGACAATAATAATATCCGAATTTTGTCTTTGGGGTCATTGAACCTAAAAAATCAATTATTAACATATATTGATAGATATGTATACAGTATCTGATTGATTTTAAAAAATTTGATTAAAACGTTAAGCTAAGTTTTAAAAATTAAAATCAGTACTATAGTAGTATAATATAAACGCTAAATTAATATACCTGTCAACCATAGTCATCCTTTTGATAACAGGAACACTGCCATCTAACTGTTCAAAATGTATATGCTCCTCTTTTAAGTGGTACCCAATGAGATTCAGAAATGAAGGCCATTGTGACACTATCACAGCTTTATCGTTATTGGACAAGACATCATTTTTTAGAATTTTTATGGCCATTTTTATTTTGCTACTCATATTAGTCTTACAGAATATAGGATCAGAAGGATGTAAAACGTTTTTCACAACATCTCTCAAAGCTGAACCTTCTTCTGCAGATGCTCCTGAATCTGATGTTCTGTTAGGTTCATCTTCTTGTTTATCATCAATAGTTAAACTGAAAAACAGATACAGATACTTACTTATGCAAAATCTCTAAATTATTCCAATCTATTCTAACTTACTTGTTCAGTTGGTCAAGAAAGTCCATAGCTCCAGCATTATCTGACTGACTGTCATCATCTCCCAAAAATTCCATATTCTCATCAAGCATACTCGTTATAAGAGAAGGATGATTGCAAACTTGCCTTAATCGAAGAAGTAAAACTAAAATCTCATGTTGTTTTATGTCCTTCAATTTATTCAGTCTTAATAATTTTTGTCTCATTGTAAAATATTCCTGGTTAGGTGTAGATTCTGGAGTTTCTTCATACTCTCTGGCATCCTGATTTCTTTCAGCTCTTTGATGTAAAAATTGGGCAAAAAGTGTACGAGAAAATATTAATATTTTGCTATAAACACTTCGTTCACTCTTAGTTAAATCAACAGGTACAACTTTATGTTTGCGTTCTGGCATACTATTCAATAGTCCCTTTTCAATTAGTTCAGGTTTTGTTCTTCTTAACATAAGGGACGATATGACCTGCAAAGGTTAATTAAAAGAATAAAAGTTTGAAATTTTCTTCTTAAATTTGTTTATATAGAAATTTGGGATACACAAAATATTTTATATTTTTTATTAATTTAACTACAAATACAAACCATATGTAAGCGTTCAGTCCCTCCAGTAGTTTTATCTCCAACCCATCTCTTCCATACAACTAAATCATCAAATGGTGAACATCTTAAAAATTTTAACAATGCATACATATCCAATTCTTTATTCTGAATTGGAGTTCCAGTTAATGCCCATCTGGATATTCCAGTTAATCTACAAACAGCAGCAGATGTGAGAGATTTGTAATTTCTGACTTGATGAGCTTCATCTAAAATGATTCTTCTCCAATTTATTCTAAAAATAGCACCGTTTTTTTCGTTTTCATTATTAACAATACTGTATGTAGTTATTACTAAGTCATATTTGGTTAATATTTTTGGTTTTGTTTCTCTTTTTGGTCCATGGTAAAGTTCACAAGAGGCTAAGCCTCTCTTTGTCCTTCTCTCTAATTCTTCAGACCACTGGTTTAGAAGGCTAGCTGGACAGACCACTAATGTACCTCCCTTATATTGTTGTTTCTTATTTGGCTCTTGCTCTTGATTGTCTTCTTGATCAGAATGTTCCTCTTTCATTTCATTGCATTTCAACATTAGAGACAGCATGGTCAATGTTTTCCCAAGGCCCATGTCATCTGCTAAGATACCTCCAGAAGGTTTTTGTTTCTCACGCCACATAAGCCAAGAGAGTGCTCTAAGTTGATGTGGCATTAGATCTACTTTTAAACCTTTTGGAGGTTCAGCCAAGTCATTTTCTTTTGGACAAGATGCTAAAGAACCATGTAACTGTTGTAATCTATCGATTGTCAACGATTTTTGAGCATTATAGGTTGACATTGCTTTTCTTCCAAAAGTCTTTGGTTGAACTTTTACAGCTCCAGCCTCAATTTCCTTCCATGATGAGATTTGTGGCTCAGTCTGAGCTGATATTTTCATATTGGAAAGTATCTGTACTTCTTCTAAATGCTTTGCTTCTAATTCCACTTGTCTATTTTTTAAAGAAACGCCCTTATCCGGCAGAAACTCTAAATTAATACTTTCTATTAGATCTGCAGTTCTTTGTAATTCTGAACCTAATCTTTGTATCTTCTCTTCTTGTTGCTGATACTGCTCAGGAGAAACCTAAAACCAAAGTTTGCTTTTAGATAATGCATAATCATATCAGAAAAGTAATATGAAACTTTAGTTACTTGAATAATTAATTGAAATCATAAATTGGGAAAATTTAATATCAAAAATATTAGAGTCTAAGATGTTAATATTATTTATTAGTTTCATTGATATATCGATTTATCAACAGCAATGTTTCAAATAATCACATAAAAAAGGTATAGAGTAAACGTGAAAAACATACCTCTATACAATTTGTTATGTTTTTTTCTGCAGCTATTGGCCTCTTTTTCAATAATTCAGGAATTGTTGGCTGCCTACTATTCTTAATTGTATTAGTAATAGACCCATCACTCACATCAATTATATCACTTTCATCATCAGATATTATTATTTTGCTTACTGTCCTGGAAGTAGTGGCTTTTGGAGAATTGAATGATCTTTGTCTTTCAGTACTGAAATTATTATATGAATATCTTTCAAAATTTTAAAATAAATCATAAATTCTGATACAACTAATAAACTTTCACTTCAATACATATTACAATTAGTATTTTTTCTATAAAAAGAGAATGAGTCAATTTGTTATTAAGTATGAAAATTTAAATAATATTGATTTAGAAACATTCATGTTAATTACATTTACCCTAATGATTAATACTAAAGAACATGCTATCAAAGGTATAATTTATAGTACTTGCAATATCTACCTGGGAATCATTTCTTTCATATGCTTAATCTGCCTTGGTGTTTCTATTGATTTATTCAATATCCTTTTTCCTTCCTTATTTACTGGAGTGCCTGATGGGCTTCCAAAATCCATAATAGTACTACTTAATAACTTTTTTTGCTTAAAATCCTGAGATATCCTACATTTACTTGAAGGTCCAGCAGTATCAGTAGGT
This sequence comes from Diorhabda carinulata, assembly GCF_026250575.1. Lineage (NCBI taxonomy): Eukaryota > Metazoa > Arthropoda > Insecta > Coleoptera > Chrysomelidae > Diorhabda > Diorhabda carinulata. The sequence goes on along the minus strand of NC_079460.1, from coordinate 38,624,027 downwards.
TTTTCATCTTCAGAAGATTCCGAATTATTTATACTTGTAGAGAAAATATCTTGCCTTATATTTATTCTGTTACCAATGAACTGTTTATCTTCAGAATCACTAGATATCACGTCATTTTCATTTGTTTTCTGTAGATCGATTGATGAGTCTACAGGATTTTCCTTAGTTGAACTAAAAAATATGTCTACTATACAGTAAGTTATAGAAAGGATAACCATGAAATGATGAAATAATTTTAGACATGTGGAAATCTTCATTATTTAAGATGTTGGAAATGTATTTATAAATGAGACAATGGTTGCTAATTATATTCTGTTTAGAGTGTTTATTTTATAGTGAGAAGTAACCTCATCTATTTCACAGATAAGCATGCTGCTTCCACTTTTAAGACAATAGTGAAAAATAGTATATTTCAGAGTTTTACCCCTTTATTTATATTTATGCCCCGTTAAGGCATAAATATATTCATAGAAAATATAATATTTCTAGAATACTTCGAAAGATTATGTTAAAATTTGATTCACTGATTCATAAGCAAGTTCATTTTCATAATAATATAAAAGAACAAAAACATTTAGATATAAACACAATTTTACATGATGTTTCCAATGGTGTTTACATCAACATTAGATGACATGAAACATAAAACAATTTTCCACATTGATAAACATAATTTAAAAGGTATAATTTATAGTAAATATATCATACATTTAACCTCTGGATGAGGAGGTTTGATACATGAACATATACTTTAAATTTTTTGTAAGAACAAAAATCTACAGCTGAATATATGGCTGGAGTGAATATGAAAAGATGACATCAAGTCTATAAAAATACTACCAGAATTACTACATTAACAGGACTCTAAATGGCACTGAATGGAATGTTATTGTCCAGAATAAAACAATACACATAAAACATTTGACACAAAATTAGATTTGTAGAGCCTATAAAAATATACCAGCACACATGAAATATTTTATCAATTTGTGAGAAGAAATTGAAAACATTTACCTATTTTCTGAATCTGAATCCAGGATTTTGTTCAAATTTTTAGATCGATGAACAATAAATATCGATTCATCACAATCAATATTTATTGGCAGGTTCCTATTTATGTGTGGAGTTTCTACACTGCTATCGTCAGATAGTATCAAATTTCTTTTATGTGAGTTAGAGGCATTTCCAGAGTTTAACAGTCCTTCATCATCTGAATCGGAAATAATACTTTTTGATAAAAAATTTTTTATATCCTCTTCACTATCTGATATGTAATCTTCGGATTCGTCATGATCATACATTTTATTAGCCATTGACTATTTAACCAAACTTCTTACAGTACTGAACAAAAACAAAGAATGTATATTCAATATGCGGATTTTGTTCACCTGTAATACAATCGTTTTTTGTTCAAATTTTTCGGGATAAAACACTTCAACCCCTTAAAAAATTTATATGAAATTCTTTTTCCGTTCAAGTATTTTTTCAAAAAAACTTTCAAACACTTGTCAAGTTGATTAACTTCAGATGTCACTTCCTTAACCGTTTTTATAACTGAAACAATAGGCAACTGGATATTCGTGGATTGATGTCTTAAGTGTTTAAGGGGATTTCATAGATAAATATTCACTAATTGTGCTTCCCTGAGTATGAATAGTAGCAGCATAGTTTCAAAGGTATAAAAACAGTACTTCTTACAGCATATCAATACAGAGATTAATTCTAAATTTAAAGTATATAATTTAAACCGTTGTTCACTGGTAATCTTTCTCATATAGAAAAGGCTACGTAAGGTGAGGCGGTCAATATTTGAGAAAACAACTTGGTTTTGTTGTTTATGGATAGAAACAGAGATCTTTCGAAAGGGCTCTCAGAAACTACGAGGAGTGTAGAGAGTGTTAATTCCATATATTTTCCTCATTATCTATACCCACGCAAAATTCCTTCGAAATAATTCTACCCCAATCGAAATTCCTTATCCTAAACGACCTCCTATGTTTTTCGACGAAAATTGTTAATAAATCTCCTTAAAATGGACCAGTTATCATTTAAAGAGGAACCCACCCCCATGTGAAATCTAAATGCTTCGCTACTTCAAAAACATTTCTTCAACAATTAGCCGTTCATTTGCCAAAATCACATATTCAAAAATTATAAAAAAATCATTGGATTCTAATATCCCCCGAAATAACAATGGTGAATCAAAAGTGGGAATCTAACAAAGTCAGTTTTCCAATTCACGGAAATTTTAATTCAGAACTTAATTCGGAGTGCGAAATGGGCATTGACCGTATTAAAATTAGCACTTCGAAAACTATCAAACTTTCAAATAGATCCAATTACTTTCCATAAAGTTTGATGCATTTAAACATATTCGAAGTACATTAGACATTCAAAAACAAAAAATTATCAATATTTCTCCTTCAATAATGTTCATATATTTTATTTGGACTAGTTTTGTATAATTGTAATTATTTTGTTCTGATCTGTAAGATTTATATAAGCAAGAAACTGAAGAAGAAACCAAGATCAAGAAATCCAAAATTTGGAACTTTAAAATTAAACAGATTTTTTGAATTTCTGTCTTAAAGGCGGATGAGTTATGGGAACATACAAAGAAACCTGAGAGGTAGATTTCTGAATCCTAAATTCATACAGATGTCTTTTTATTTTTACCTTTTTCAAATCTGTTGAGACTTGTAAAGTATCATTTTATTTTTAAAAAGTAGTTTTCAGTAAATACAATTTTAATTCTAATAAATTTTAACCAAATAAAAGATAACATTAATCCAATTAGATATGTAATTTTAACACAAAAGAACCTTGTTATTTATTAGCAATATTTTGATGTTTTTTTTGTATAAATATATTGAAGAATAATCGTAAATGATGAGAAATTATTGATGTATTTAAACTGCTTTTTTATAATTCTAATTACAAAGACTTACCTAATTCTCTTAAGCAGTGTTTAATTAAAGTGTCAGTTTAAATAAAACTAATCAATTCCTTGGTTCTCTCTCGATCTAGGAATGGTTCTTTTTGATCTACGATGTCTGAAGTAACAGAGGGAAAAAAGTTGGCAGATAAAAACTTGACTAATGCTTCATACCATAGGCGTGGTAGTGTTATTTTTTTATAAAATTAAAAATTATTTTTTACATTATTGGTAAAATGCCGTTTGATATATTTTGCATATATAGTTTTCAAGAAACAGTCTGGATTTTTAAAACTTCGTAATATGTACAAGATACAGAAAAGATGAAATTAAATATGAAAACTTGATTTAAAAAAAAGCAGGTTTCGTTATTATCAGAGTAATAAATAAAAGATCTTGGTTGTCATTGGAATCCTGGTGCTCTGCATTGTGACTAATTCCTTAACAATGAATTATTTTTGTTTGTAACTAATATACTATATCAGTAAATTATTGACTACAGCTGGTAAAATTGAGTTGAAAGTAGAGTTTGTGTACCAGATTGTTTATTCTTTTCTAGCCTCATCTTTATCCCAGCTCAAATAAAATCTTATGACTATCATTTTGGTAGCTGCGGAAACCAATTTCACCATGGCTTTTAGTGTTACCTTAACACGAGTAATACTAAATTTGACATATTTCATAGTTATAATTCTTATCACTGGACCATCATCAACTTGGAATGGAGCATGTTTATGGAACAAAGTCATGGATCACGAAAATGTTATTTGTTCTAACCAAATTGACGTCAACAATGGGTCTGAACTGATCTACTAATGCTATTTTGAACAATACTGGCAAATTCAAATTTTATTAATGGCGCGTAATATATATTATTTAGGGTGGTTCATACCACAGAACATGCCCTAAGAGGAAACACACTTATTTGTTATCTTAAAACATAAAGTAGTACTCTATGTTCTAAGTATGGAGGGTAGAGGTATCGAAAAGTGTCTGTTGAAAGGACGTAAAATAAGGTAGCAGGTGGAAGAATTTTAAAAAGAGCGCCACAAACTATTAGAGTAGGATAGTAAATTAAATTCTTTTTAAAAGTCATAACTATTTCCAAGAAATTATTAATATAAAAATTAATTCGAAAATTGTACATAAAATATGTAACAATAAATCAATTACTAAAAACGTTTTAATGAATAGATACTACATTGATGTAAGTATATTATTAATTATAATTTAAAATGAATAAACTTGGATTAATAATACATATTTTGTTCAATTGCTTCCCTACTTTTTTACCCAATATAAATAAATTTATTACATTATCAATTTCAGGAAGGGATAATCTGTTCCTTCAACATTTTTCTTTTATATACAATCGACTGTCCCAAACTCAAGCTTTAAAACCCCTTATGTATGCAAATGCCAATGCAATTACCAAAAATAAAGTAATAAATCGAGGAATGATCAAGTTTATATAAATATTATAAATCCTATAAATGTGCGGCGAGTTCTTTATAAACAGACCTTTATTCATTGCTTCAGTAGTTTAATTAAAAACTTATATATCGAATAATAAACACTGTTACTGTATCATCATTATATTAATCTTAATTAACTTGAAAGGAAACAGTGGGTGTAAACCTCCATATATGACCAGGAGAAATCAGTGAATTAACTTTAGAAGATGTTAGAGTTTCTGGAGCACAACATTGTATATCTAGTTTATAATGACCAGGTGTAAAAAATATTACATTGCACTCATGGTTAACTTTATCCTGGGGCTGTAACATTGCAAAAGATTTCCTAAAAAAATAAATATATCAGAATATGTTCTTACTTTAAATCAAATTAATAAGACAAAGATAATTAGTATTATGAAATACATCAATAAGAAACAAATTATAAAAGAATTTCAAATTAATTACTAAAGAGAAATTTACACCATATTAAACCATTAAGACTAAAGTTTTTTCAATATCTTGTATCATTTTTGTTAAAAAAGTTCTATTTTTTATCCTAATTAGTGGTGAAAAAATTGAACTGTTTTATATATAATAATGTTTACTTACTTAGTACAACCAGCTGTAGCTAACCTGGTATCCATTCTGTGATTCAATGTACCATTTTCATAATCTTGGTAAAACTGTATAGTCATTGAAACTTGATGTAAAGTCTTTTCTAAACTATTAACAACAGCTAGTTTCAATTCCAAGCATTCTCCAGCATTGCAAGTAACTTCTTCCTGCGCTTTTACTACATCACCATTTATTTTAACTTCTAAAAGTATATTTTTTTAGATATTTGAAAAATTATAACTTGGGACTCACCCCAATCGAGAGGTGACATTCTCACGATGTCCAACATTCTCGCAGGTAAGTGAATTCCTTTCAACGAAGCTACTCCTCTCGAATCCGAACCTAGTAAATGCCATTTTAAATTCACCAAATCTGTAATATGTTCTGAGCAAATTTTGTTGACATCAATGTCGTTTTTTGGGTCGACATGTTCGCCTGATTCTTGAAAAAGTCCCCTCAGTTTTGATAAAGGACATCTATCGATGGGAATTGGAACTCTGCAACTCTCTTGTCCCTCTATAAGCATTGTTTTAGAAGGAGTGTACTGTAGCTCCATCTCTTGACTTGTTAAATTCACAATGTCTAGCACAAGGTAAAATTGAGAATGCCTGAAAATCACCGTTTTTGGATATACATACAAACAATTATTTATAAGAGAAATGAAAATTTATATTTAATCTAACAATAAAGAATAAAAACTTCTAAGGAAACATTTTAGCTGCAAAACTAATTTTGTATTATGATACTGGCAATTTTAGCATTCACCTTCACCCAAAGACGATCACTTACGTTTCGGCAGGAAGAACATCCCAATTAGTAATCTGTAAAGATGGCAACATCTCTAGCATTAATAAAACCGAACATGATCGACAGTATTCAGCACTCAATCCCTCAGATCCACTGTATTTCAGTTTCAGCTGAGCTTCAATAAGTGAAGTAGATGGTTGTTGTTGGAAAATAGTTGTTAGACCAGCTACCAAACTCGAGTGACCAGAATTTGAGGAACGAATGCTTGAATTGAATCTGGATGGAAGGGACCCACCTACAAGTGAAGATTCTATAATTTAATAATTTATTGAAATTAATAAATCCAATGACAAATGAGTTGGAAAATCTCTTTGCTGATATTCAAACAGATTATACTGTTTACTAACAAATATTTTGTCATGTGTTTTGATAACCAACTTTTCTTCAGAGACTAAAGGAAAACTGTATTTTCAGTATCTAAAGATGATAATTTGGTTATTTAACATGTTTCCAGAAATGTAACTGTGAGTAATTGTGTAGTAGTAGTAAAAATCACACAACACTTTTATATCTAAGTTAGTATAATACCTGGCAACGAAGTGGACATACTGCTGAAAGGTCCACTACTCATGTCATGAGGAATGGTTGGAGAAATGGCGGCATTTGGTGCTAGAAATTTAGCAGCAGAATGTAAATACAATGGAAAAGTCACAGTAGCACCTGGAGAAATTGGTAATAGTTTCTTAATATCGTCGTTGTTCCAATAGAACATCTGATCCTGTAGAGATGTTTCTAGTATACTGTTAATCTCAACTTCTAACATATCTACTGGTACGTCACCGTTATTTTTTAAAGTAATAATACATTCAGAACTTTCTCCGTGGTATAAAGTGATCATCGCCGACGTAACAGTGTTTTCATCATGGAAATTAGAAAATGTAGAGCTTATAGGAAGTGAAGTTGACACCTACAAGAAAGAAAAATAGCAGAAAAGTAAAATTTACTGCAAGATATTCAACCTTCAGGTTAGAATTAAACGAAAAAAATAAAAATTACCTCTAATAATGGTAAAACTGGCACAACTTGTACTTTGTAATAGGGTAGGAAGTTCATACTGGAAGCCATATGACGTAGTCTACAGTTTGATTTTACACCTAAGGTATGAGTACTATAACCAGATAATTCTAGTTCTCCACTTTCTCGAGCCCAACCACTAAGTGTTAAAGAAGTTGGAACATCTGGTGGTAAAACAATTGTTTCTGGTATTGATTCAAACACTATACCTCCCGTCAACAATCTCATGTTAGATACTTTTAGTTCAAATGGTAATGGGTTAGTCAGTTTTAACTGTACTTCACATATTTCATTCTGTACCCACAGGAAATCTTAAAAATACAGTGTGATTAAATTTTAAAGAGTCACCTTCTAACTATGAATTTTGACTATACCAACTATTTCAACAAAATAAGATCCTAAATTTGTTCTGTATATATAGCTTTAAAATTTCTTACCTAGCTTGGTATTAGCTTGTCTCGATTTTCGATCTAAACTACCACCTCCAAAATGAATTGGAGTAAATAAAAACGGACCAGTATCTTGTTTATGATTTTCTATTCTTCTTGGTCTTAAATGTGGTTGAAGATCTTTAGGTGTAAAAGCAGCACATTTTGGAATGTCAGTGAGATTTGCAGGTGGTACTACTAAACCACTTTCAAGAACCAGAGGAACTGGAGAACCTTCACATTGGGCAGAGAGACTTTGTAATTGCACTGCTAGTTCTTTCTGTTCAGTACAACTGAAATTTCAAAAATATTCTCAATATATTCTAAAAAATTCAAAAATTGTCTTTACTATATGTAAATTGATACCTTAAATGTGTCCACATAGTTTGTAAAAGGAATGTCATATGTCGTGTTGCTAATGCTGAATGTCCAGTTCTTCTCGCAGCAACAACTAATTCCTAAATCATAAATAGTTTCAATTGTTACTAAAACATATACAATTTATTAAATACCTGCATAAGTTGAATTTGCAGAACAGGCCATCCTTGATCAACAGCCCTCATTTCAACAGGGTCTAAATTAAGATTGTGTCCAGGTAGACTTTGCAACATTAAAGCATAACAACGACCCCAGTTGGGGATTGTATTTTGAGGAGAGACATACCTAAAATATAATAAAAATAAAATTATGTCAATAACAATTCAAAAACTTACCTTGTAGCAGCCAATCTTAAACAAAATGCAGCTTTTCTACAAAACCCAATTTGAGAATATAAATCAGCTAATGTCTCAAATCTCTGAATTTTCTCCATTTCAGATAATTGTAAATTTATATAAACAACATTTTGTAAGAAGCTTGCGGCTTGTAAGGCATGATTTTGTTCTACAGTTATCCTTGCGGCTTTAAAGCTTGCCTCTGTTTCAATAATACCAGCATTCTGATACTTACTGTAATGAATAATAGCTTCTCTGTATCTTTTAGCAATATCCTCTGGTGCTAAAGTATTTGCAATCATTTTTTTAACACTTAACACAATTGATGGAGTAGTTTGGCTTGACTTGCGAGGTGATCCCTCTTGCAAACTGGCATTTCTATGTAGTGGAATATTTCTTTGCATATCTGGATATAAAACTAAAGCTGAAGCTGCACAAAGGCCTTCATAGGCTCCTCCAAGCCATAGCCAATCATTTACAGATTTTAAAATATCTACTGCTTGAACATAATAATTTAAACTTTCTGTTAATAGTCCGGTTTGTAAACACAGATCTCCAAGGTGTTTAATCATTCTCCCTAAAAAATATATCTTTATTTTTCTCAATGCATTGAAGATGGAAAACATATCTTCCTATGATACAACAAATATATTTTGAAGAACAAAGCAATTCTATAACAAGTGAAAAGTCTAGGGAGATCTATAACATGGCAATTATATTGCAAATAATCACAGTAAAACATTAATCAAAATATTTCTAGTATCAGTAAAAAATAATAAAATACCTGTACATCTTTTTTTATTATTTCTTGATTCCATATCCAAACCTACAAAATCTCTTTTTTCAAATGGAGCTAATAATAAACATACTCTTTCCAACTTTTCTCTGGATCTCTCAACTCTTTTAGAATCCAAAACCCAAAAAAGTGAGTTAATGAACTCATTCAACTGATTTTCTAAATCAGAACAAGCTGAAGTAATATCATAGAATAAAGCTCTGGTTTTGAAATTACTAGGTGTAGTGAATTTTTCTACGGGACAATCACTAGACTTATCACTATCTGCAGAACTACTAGATGTGGGATTGTCATCTATAGGAGATTCGGTATCTTTAGTTGGACCAAATAAAATGCATCTTGAATCAAAAAGAGTGGCATTGTACTTGACTTTTAAACTTTCATGCACTCTACATATTTCATTTAGTTCCTGTTGCGAATCATACTTCCCGAGAGATATAAGTCCCAATAAACGCCTATGCGTTTGAAAGTCCCCCCAATCATTATTTTCCACGGGGTGTTCTTTGATATAACGTATTAAAATATTTCTAACTGCTCCAGTCGAGTCAGTAATTCTAACGCTAGTAAGTTTATTAATACGTTCATAAAATTTGAAGAATATTTTAGGTTTTAACTGATTTCCTATGTGTTTAACAAGAACGAGAAGAGCAGCATGATCATGAGAGTACTGATCATAATCTGGGTGAGACATTTTTGGCTCACTTATACTACTTGATAATATATAACTTACTGATGAACGCATTTGAAAACTTTATATATTATTTTGTTATCAGTCACATGATTAAGCAGTAAATAGCTTAAAATGAAAATGACTTGTTCATGTTACATATTTTTGCTTTTCTATATGATGTTTTTGTTTTTACCATAAATTTGGATTGGACTATAACCTCCAATATTTTTTAATCTTCTTCTCTACTTTCAATAGTTTGCGTACTGTTACATTTGCCACGTCCTTTTGTCACAGGTAAGTCTGAATACTGCAATAGTAAAGTTCCTGTTAATCAATTTTATTTTATTTTTCCTTTACACTAAACCTTAGCATTACTTTTACATTTAATTCATTAGAAATGTTTTTATAAATATTTGAATGGCGAAGTGACTTTTGAGGTTAGTTAAAACAGCAGATATTTAATGTCACTTCAATAAAATAATTATACCGGAAAGGTTTAGAGATTTGTTGTAATTAATATTGTTAATAATATTAAAGTAAACGTTGACTTCATTTTCTAGTTTATAGAGCTCCCAAATTCGCACTCATCTGGACTACAAAAGAGTACCTACAGCAAAATAAACTTTATTAGTTTAGTAAGAACTCTTTTTTTTAAATAAAATATTTATTCGTTTCAGATACAAAGTGATCATTATTGCTGCAAATCCTGGGAAGGTAGATACTTTCATATTTAAAAATTTAACTTCCCTAAATTAATGGTTATATGCCATATAAAATATTAGAGCTCAAAACCTCTTCGTCTATTAATTAAGTCATCTTGAACTCAGTATTTCACTTACCATAAATTTGATTTGCCAAGTAGCATAGTTGTTACTAACGTTAAAAAGTAGATAAGTGGTTTACTACCAATTTATAGTGCTATAATGAAGTCTGTGTCTCCAGATGGAAGAATTAAAAAAGAAATTTTGGGAAAGGGTAAATGGGGACAAAAACCTGCTGAAAACAGTAGATGTACAGTTACAATAATGGATTATGCACCACTAAAAAACATTGTCAGTACTATTATTGTTATTGGAGATACAGATGGGGAGCTATGGAACTTGATAGATATATGTTTAGGCACTATGGATGTAGGAGAAAAATCTAAATTTTTCATATCACTACCAAATGAGGATATATCTCTAATCATATGTTTAGAGGAATTAGTTTTTGATGGTTATATTTATAAATGGGATGCAATTAAAAAGTTCAGTTTGGCCACTTATCATAAAGAAAAAGGAAATGATTTATTTAAATCTAATAGAAATAAAGAAGCAGCTTTAAGGTTTATAAAAGCTCTAAAAATACTTCATTCAATTCCTCTTGATGCAGAAGAACTACCAATCAGCGTAGAAAACTTACAAGTTTCAAATCTTATCAATTTGAAAGAGATTCTCTACAACAATTTATCTTCTTGTTATTTTAGAAATAGTCGTTGGCTCAAAGTAATCGACATTTCTCAAAAAGTATTGCTCTACAACTCAAATAATGTTAAGGCTTTGTATAAATTGGGTATTGCTTATAAAAACGATCGAAACTTTGAGAAATCATTTGAGGCTTTTTCCAAAGTGTTGAAATTGGAGCCAGATAATAAGGCATGTACTGAACATATGAATGTAGTTAAGAATGAATTAAGAAAGGCTGACATTAGGGTGAAAAGTATGGTTAAAAAAATGTTTTCTCATTGTTAGATGACTAGTATGTCATTGCATTAGTTATTAGTTGTAAATGTTTTGCTGTATTAATGTATTTTGCTATTAATTGTTAAATCGTAGTAAATAAATTTTCCATGAAAACAATCAATCTTTCATTATTCCATTTAATTATGTAGTTACCAACCTTATTTGGACAGTTAATTTTGATTTATGTAAGTAGACTTGTAATATTATTCTTATTTAAACGATTTTTGTTACTAATGATCATGGCCTATGGTGGAATACAAGGTACCATTGGGAATAGCTAGCAGTATTTTTTTAAAATAGATCCAAAGATTTAATTATTTAGTATATAAGAATAGTTACTTCTCTTTGTTATGAACTTAACTGATAGAAACAACAATTAATTTAAAAATATTTTATTACCAAAACCAAATATACAGTTTTAATTACATAATAGAATTTTTGAGCTTAACACCGCCTAATTTTTATTTCTTTTTTTATAAAAATTTGAAACATGACAACACACATACATGTGTGTTTTTTATTTTTTTAATTTCAGGTAAGTAGAACGTTTCCTAAATGTTATTCATATATCTAATGATAGACTAATACTAAGATTTAATCAAACTTCCATTTGAAAAGCCAATAATTTTGGAAAATATAAATGTGCACCAATAACAAAAACTCAATAATCTGAGTTTTCAACATATTTTATATTAGCAACTTTGGCTAGTATTAACCAAATTAACATCGTAAATAAACAGTCTTAACATATCACCTTTTACAAATAACCATACAACGTTAAACATAAGCTTAATGAATAAGCAAAGTAAGATATTGTGAAACAAATTTAATTATGTAGAAGAGAAAATATTGTAGTGGTATAACCATATAATGGAGAATACAAAATAACAATAAAACATTGTACTAAATTTGAAATTATTGTAAAGAATGAGTGAACAATGTGCCAAAAATTTCAACATTATGTAGAAAATTTGTTTTTTAAATTGTATTATTTTTCCCTATTTGCAAGTTATTTCATAAAATTTTTAGCGATGATACTGTACAAAAACTCCATAATTTAAGAATGCGGTATGTCATAAACATGAACTAAAATAGCGATAAATTTGTCTTTAATTAGGTAAGGAAAACTTAATGTTAGAAAATAAATATTAGGTATAGTGCTGTACATGTGTAATTTTCCATGAAATCTCTTTCTTTTTGTTTTATTTTATCATGCAATTAAAATCAGCGTCACTATATTATAAAGAAAAAAATTATTGCACATTATGTTACATAAATTACTACATTTAATGAGAATTTAAAATTAAAGTGCCGAGTTCCATATATGCAACTTGTATTTATCAACAATTTTAAAGAATTCTTTTGATTGGAAATAGAAACAAATATATTTAACATGAGCAACAATATTTTTAGGTTCGATTTTATCCAAACATTTTCTTTAAATAGGCAATATCTCTTTTTCTTCTAACGCCCATGAAGTATATCTCAATATAACTTTATCACAAACCATTTTTGAGCCAAGTGCTGTTTGATAAAATACAAACTAGAAACTTAACAGAAATAGTAATATATAAATACATATATGAGGTTTAAACAAAAATTGAGCAGCAATTAACAATTTTAATAAATCAGTTTTAAGACTGTTCTGATTATGAAAATACCCTAAATTGTAAAGTAAAAAAGGCTTTTCAAATGGCTAAAAGAAACAACATAAGGAATTTCTGGTGTAAGACAAAAAACAGTGTATAAATATACATACAGACATACCTATCCATATGTATACATTAACACTAAATATATAGATGTTAATGAGGCACTTCGGTGTAACAAATATTGCAATGTCAGTACTTACAACAATATAAAAATACCATTAACATATTATTAAACATGCAAATAATATTTTCAATACAAATTTAAAATATTACGCATGTGAGTAACTTTTTTGCGACAGAATACGATTTCTTCTTACTTAGTAGCTCTTAAGGATTATACTTATTCCCTTAGCTATAGATTATACGAACCTCTACGCATGTAAGTTGGGCAAGAACAAATATGCAACAAAATGTTAGTCATATGGTTTTTAATTAATTATCATAAATTCAACAAATTCGATTAGGCTTATTTTGTGGTTCTGTCGAGTAAACTCAATCATCCAAGACATTTATAATATTGAGTGATTTAATTTATATACAAGTTAAAATGATTCATGGAAAGTATTTATCTAACGAGTTATGAAATTGCCTTTTGCGGCCAATAATGAAGGACTTTGCAAGTCATTTGTAATTTCAGTATTCCTCAAGGAACTGTGAGAAATAAAATTTCACAATTTAAGGGACTAGTACCGGTTACCGATTACAATTTTCAATAAATTGATTTTTTTTACATTTTTCCTTCAACTTTTTATGCTGTTATTCTTTGTAACCAATCGACAAGATTGCCGAGCTTCTTGGGAATAGATTGTAAAATAGGGCCACGCAATTGGAAGACCAATTTCAAGACACTTGTTTTTTGGAGAATTAGAAGACATGGATTCTACAAAATAAATTTTTACAAGCAATAGCTAAACCACTTCAACGGAGAAATAGACAAGAAACCGAATTTTTTAGACAAAAAGGACTGGAACACGAACTAGAGTTATTAGAATGTCCTTGAAAGGAATTGGACATCTATTTTGCATTGATGGTAATGTCAATGATGTAAAGTATATGAATTATTACTTCCATTAATGAAATTCAATCGCTAAATGGGGGAATCATTTTGACAAAATGGTGTATCCTACTAGACAGCAAAAACATATTTGCAGGGGATTGAATATTCCTGTTTTAAACTAGCCTTCAAATAGTCCCGATCAACTCCCTATCGACACCCTTTGGCATTAGATGACAAAAAGCACCTTGAACTATACCAATTCGCATAATCTATAGATGAGCTAAGTATTAATTATTGTTAAATAGAAATTTAAATGGAAAAGTACATAGTATTAAATAAGCTTTATCGTATCAGTTTAATTGATAATAGTTGGAATAAATTCTAATTAAGAAAACTATTATTCTGTTGCATATTTTTTTAGTACAATTCATATGCCTTTGGGCGGAGGAGAAAATAAACGAAAAGGCTGACCAAAAATTTATGATAAGTAAAAATAAAACTAAAGAGTTAACACCAATTAATTGTCATTCATTGCCACAGTTAAAAACGACAATTATATGCTAGAAACAATACACACGACAACTTTTTCCAGTTAATTAGAACTCCATTTAAAAAAAAGTTCAAGAACTTACTCGTAAATTGAGGATTATTTCTCTTACAATACAATGCTTTGAAATAAGCAAGAACTTCACCTGAAATTTTTATTTTGATTTGTTGCAATTCTGTAAGTTGCAAATTTTTCACCACACCAACTCTATGTCTAGAAGAATATCGATACTATTATTAGAAAATATATAGCTCACAATCCCATAAATTTTTGAAAATGCTGAAAGAAAAAAATTTAATGAAATAGGCAAGTATAATAGTTCTTTTCCTATTAGTTTTTAGACATTTAGACATACAAACGCCTTTAGTTGAATCGGAGCCTATTTGTGGTTTAAGAAAACACTAAGGTTTGTGGAAAAAAGGAGGAAACCAATACTATTGGTTGATTTGATCTAGAAGAAATTGATTAAGATTTTTTGTGGAGAAGGATAAAACTCCAGTTCACCTTCTAAAATTCCTCACCGTTGCATGTATACATAAAAAATACTTTAGATGGAAAATGTAGAAGCAAAAATGTAACCACTTTGAAGCCAGCACAGATACTGGAGTTCATTAGAAATCTGGAGCTAGAAGGAGATCTATATAAGACGAAAAATTTCACTGTAATGTAACCCCTAATGAAATATATCTAATGTTCAATTTATAACGATTAATTATAATGGTCTAAATCAAAAGACAGGAAAATAATATTAAAATTGGTTATTGCGTATTCTATCCTGAAAACCAGACTTGTCTAGATGAAGAACAAATATAAAAAATAAATAATTTCAAAAATATAAGAAATAATCATTACATGAAAAGAAATTCCATTTTCTCTGGCACAAAAGTAATATTTCACTTTGAATAAATGGTATTTCAAGTATCAATTTTGGAAGAATTTATAACCTGCTGATTTGTGTGATCTTGAAATATTTTTTTCTTTTCATATTGACACATATAGTTATACCTATAGATAAAATATTTCAAACAAGAAAATTTGTTTCTACATAAATAAGTTTAGAAACTTAAAAAAGAGATTCAGTCATCATCCAATACTGCTAACTCTAAGATGTGCTTAATTGTAAGAAACAAATAAGGTTACTAAGCACCTGTATATGGTGTATGTCGAAAAGCCCCTTGGCCTCAAACATTTCAATAAATTTGTCTGAGCTATTTGCTTATAAATACCCTTTAACAAAATCAAGATGGTAAGTATGAAGATCTAATAGAACAACACACAACAGAAGTGGAAGACTATGAATTAGAGAAAATTTTAAGAACATACAAATAATTTAGTTTACCAAAAAAGTTTAATTATTTAATTTATTATGGTTCCCAAATAATTAAATTCAAACTTTCATGAAATATGAATTTCCATAAAACCCACTGTTACATTCTTCAAAATTGAATGATGACAGGGATAACAAAGCTGCACATATACCTACCTAATAAAATTATGGACACCTCTACACGATAAAAAAAATGAGAGACCTTTTATAGACAAAATATTCTCTAGTGTATATTTAATTGCATGTCACTATAGTTGTTTAAAAAAATATTGGCACCAGTAATTTACAAACTATATACCAAACTATTTGCTAAAGTAAAAATTTTTCATCCACAGAAAAATAAACTCCTAATATTTTTTACTTCTAAATCAACTATAATTTATTTTTTACTAATAGATGCCATTTCAAGAGGAACATTGAACGCATAAACTGTTTTTAAACAATGAATTGAACCTTTTCAACATAAAATAAAGTCAACAGCTATAAAGATTTCAAATTCCGTCTATCATGAAAACAATTTAAAAACGTTGATACAATTCTTAACCTAGGACTGGACAACAAATTAATCAGAAGAGGATGATTTTTTTCAGGTTTTGAATATTGGCAGGCTCTCCATTTATACTAAATTTATGTAATATTCTTGACAATATTCTACCTCCTTTTCTTCTTATCGAACACAATATTTACTACCTCTACATTAACACGAATCTTCCATAGGTCTCTGGTTCATATCCGGCTCGAAAAACCAGATAGTGTGTTGATGTAGAAGTATCAGGTGTATGAACATTATCAACGGCTCTAATAATCTCAATTTAGTTGTTTTTCCATTTTTTTAAATTTCTTTTCTAAAATTATTCAATTATAACCTTATTGGTGAAATGTTTTGTACAATTTAGTTTCTTTTTGTATATTTTGTTTTTTTACAGATTTTGCCTGCTACATAGTTTTCACATTTCTCCTTCAAATCATGATGTACTACATTAGTCAATAATCCATCATTGTTAACATCCTAGATGATTTCCAAATAGTGTCATTTTATATGTTATTTCTTATTCTATATCTTGAGGTAAATTAATCCAGAAGATAAGAATTCTTATAGAAAAAGCATGCAAATATTACAATAATGATCCCCAAGTTCTTGTAAGAAAAGGAAAATACATGATTGTTCACAACCATCCTACTTTCCTGATTTAGTATAATTTTGAGAAATATGATAATCAGTTGATAGCTGCCATTTACTTTTCAAAACTTTCAGATTAAAAGCCTATATTTTATGTTAAAAAAGTTTTCTTTTCATATTAAAAATACTTAGACCAAGATTTTAAGTATTAAAATGTTACAGATTCACATAAATATATACAGGAATAAAGAATAGTGTTAATGGCAGTTATTATTCCAATATTTAACAGTTGATTATTTATATTATAATATTACAACAATAAAGAATTTAAAATTTTGATGTTAAACTAGGGAGCATTCTATTTTTGTACACTTTTTGATAATTGAATAATTAAATTTGTGATCAACAAAACAAAAATCGAAAACAGAGTGAGACTTTTGTAATGACAATGGCCAATAATAGACATGGTTGATAATTTTGTATATTATCTAGGGGCTGAAGTTTGTATAAAATAATGATTTTATATATAAAGAATTCTTCACAGATATAACAAGTACAATCTAATGAAAAATAAAATACATGCAAATATGCAAAAGAATATAAGTATAAGAAAATATAAAGTTATAACAAACCTAATCAACTATCTTGTTTCAAGTGAAGGACACAATAATTATTGACCATTACCACCATGTATATATAAAAATATGATTATGAGAGAAAAAATATATAAGAAAATAATTTTATTATTGGAAAAAGATTTAGACATATTTATTACTTTACTTACAATGAATAGGATGTGGATATGATTTTTTTTATTTTAATTATTTTTTCCCATAAAAAGTTCTTGTTCAATGTCATTATTGAGCCAGAACTAATACCTTTCCTAATGTAAATGCTTATTTTTCCCATTTTTTATTGATTTTCCAAAATTAAAATTAAAGAATTAATTATACCATATAAAATAATAAATAATAAAAAAGATTTATTCTAATACCAACATTGCCAAGATATCACAATACAATATGGATGTAAAAATATATAAAATAATAAAATAATGTTACATATATACATACACACAAGGCTACAAATCTGTACATGTGAAATAAAGAAATAAAAAGTGATGGCAAGATTTAACAATCCAATCTGTACACAATATTTAGGTACAGTTTTATGTCCCCAAATTTGATGATATATGTAACATAGCAGTAGCATTGGGAATTTTGAATAACTCACGCATATAAATAAAACATACTAATCATGCATCTTTTTTACCACCATTCGCTGCTACTTGTGTGGCGTTCCTTAATGTTCGTTCAGCTACTTCTGCAGCCACCTGTTGCATACCGTTTTCTAGGTAACCTTGGATGACGGTCTTCAACCACTATAAAAAATATCAAAATTCACTTTCTACTATATTAAACTGATAAAAATCAAAATTGTACAAAACATATTTGATCAGTAAGTTGAGCATATTAATTTTCCAATTGCAAATTTTTTAACCATATCCCAATAAATAATTACATGTTATTAGTAATATACAGATTATTTTGAATTTCTGTTTTACTAAAAAAATATTTATAAGCGACAAAATGCTATAGTTTGTAGCTCTATCTATCATTTACAAAATAAAATTATATTTTTCCAGAAATTACTGCTATTTTGTAACTTTTGTTCAACTTCTTTTCTTTATATATTATTCTTAAAGAGTATTAGTCTGACGTTCAGAGCACAAATATTAGTGATATCAAAATGTTCTCATCAGAGATTTTAGACGGGTCATATCGGATAAACTTAGAAATACAAAAAAGAGCAGATAGCCATTGTAAAACAAATGAAGTTGGAATAAATAAAACTGCACAAAAGAGAGAAAACTCTTGATTCCATGCAAATTTTGTTATGAAATATTTTTATTGAAAGTTCATAGGTTACGGCAATTTGCATACAGAATAGTAGAATGATTTAATATTCCAAGATATCTAGAAAAGTAATTAGCTCTAACAGTAATCAGAGCAACCAAAAGTGAAACAACACAATAATTGTATTGTATATCCAAGTAGTACATTAGATTTCCTATAGTTTAATACAACAAAACCAGAATATTCTGTGTTCATTCACTTTAGGATAGCTACCAGTTAACCACACGAGTTACTCCGTTTCATTGGAAATACTTTTTTCACATTAATTTCATTGATCCTGTGACATACCAATCGGCCTATTACGATTTTCATCAATTATTTTTCCCATTTTGTCGATCAATTATTGTGACACAGTAATCACTTGTATTATATAGTCACTTCTTCAACTAAAATAAAATTAATTTGTCGACTCTTTACTTAAAATCTATTTAAATAGTAAAATTTCCTTTCTAGATACTTTTCATCTTACAACTCTTAAGAGTCAACAATAATAAGAATGTTCAAATCAATTTGTGGTGATATTTTCTACACCCGTTGCTCTACAGCTGCTGTGCCACAGCCAACGGATCATTGCTAAGCAATGACTACAACATCTCAGTACATCAACGCCAGTCAACTAACTGCTGGATCACCAACTAATCGCTAGAACATAACCAACCAGCCTTCTCCTGACAAGTTCCCTTATCTGTAGCATTTATTAGTCTAGAGTTCGCGTTTTCACTTTATAACCTTATACTGATTTTGTTTTTTTTTAATACTTTTTTTATAAATTTATTGTCGCATCAACCACAAAGGTTATTAGCGACATGGCAATTCACAATTTGTAATACAATTTAGTGATTTTTAGATGTTTGATTAAGTTTGCGGAATTCCAATTGTTGTTAAGTAAAGAGATTATTATTGTTTGGGAAGTTGTTAGTTAGTTTTTCGTTTTTGTACTTTTGGCAGTTCAACGTTTAAGATTCTCATTACAAAATTCACATATTGGTGGATTTTCTCGGTTAAATAAATATGGGAATGTTATTTAGTGCTCAATATATTATTACCAAAATTTTTTTATTGATTTCAGCATATTCGGAGGATCGTTTTTGTGGATGAATTTTTTTAATTTGAAGCTTACGTTAATTGACTATTAAGTGTTTTCAGCTTTTCCACATTTTTAATTTTCGTTTTAATAACAAACTGGTAGCATCCGATTTAATACTATTTGTTCACTTCAGGTTAGTTTCTATACAGGGACTGTAAGATTTTAAGTGATAAAGAATCTGTATTGACAATCAGTTATGTATTAATCGGCACATGAAAAGATACTCGCAAGCTAGAAGATAAGACATTTTCATTCTCCTTTACATTCCAAAATAGACAGTAGAAAATAACACCACCACAGTTCTCTACACAGTGTTAATGAATGATGCATCTAAATTTTTCTGTTTATAACAAGTCAGTACTAATGATATAAGTCTTTTTCCACTATTTAAAAGTTATGATATAATTAATAATAGTATTAAAAAATAATTTCTCTTGCTTTCATTGACATCACCTCTGTATCATTTCAAGGTTTTCTTGATAATATATTTAAAGTGCACATTTATTTACTGATTGTGTAATAATTCTGAAGCTTTAAGCTTATAAGTATAGCCTTCTGCCAGAAGCCATGCTTAATTCTATTTTTATAGAACAAACTTCTATGAAATATGGAGAATACGAAGTTAAGCATATACAACAATTTCATTTACAACAAAAATTATTTTTAGAATGGTCTGTATAAACAATGAAAGTTCTGAATTTGTACTCATAAATATTCCATATTCAACAAAAGTCTAAAAAACACTAGTTGTATTTTTTAAATTCACCTGAATTAATGACTATCAAATAACACATAACAGCTAAGTGATTATACTTACCATGAACAAATTGCAAAGAAATTTTTTCTCTAATATTATCTTTATCTCTGTTGGTGACTATTTTTAAGGAACATGAATTCTAACCTTGCGGAATCTAATATTTTTTAAACTAAAATTGGTGTTATAATCTCTAATTTGACAGCATTGTTAATTTATTACAATTTGTGATTGGAAATTATAATCATTAAACTTGTATAGCATGAATGCAATTCAAGATCAATTTAATTGGTGAGAACATGCAATAATAATGTGCGATGAATCATCGAAACATGCAAAAGTAATCACGGAATACATACGCTGTTTTCTTAGTTTTCGTTTTTTGAAATAGGCATGCTAAAAATGGGATTAATTGATATTAGTCACTAAGTTAGAAATGTATAAAGAAGTAGAATAATTAATATATTGTCCAGGATTGCTATAAGACATATTCTGAGCTTCATTGTGAATAATACATATTGATATTGATATTTATCAGTTTACTACCACTACACCAATACTCAAAATTACCTCATTTGGTCAATCGAGCGGGATATGAATCATCGACATATAAAACACTCGAGGGACTAGACAGTATAATTCTGAGTACTGATGTAGTGGTATTCAGTATGATTATTTACATTAATACCTACAGCAATTATTTTGTGAAAAAGGATTTTTGTGGGAATGGTATTAATCTTTCAATCTGCCGGTATTTCCTTAGACCTTAGAATTTAGTTTTTGGAGTTCTGTCCCTTCAAATTGAACCCATGTATTGGTAACACCATAATTATAATTTTATCAGCTATTTTGATTCTAATATCAATTAAATGGATATTTTTTGTTTTTTTAGTACACATATTTATATAGTTTTCTCTCTGCATAATATTTTAATATTTTTTCTGTAGCTTAATATGTCAAATTTGTAATTATCCCCTTCATACTTTCCCCTTTCTTTTCTCTGTCTTCCACATATTTCACTATTATTGAATTTAATATGTCCCCTAGATTTTTTGGTGTACCACTCCATAACTAATTTTAATTCAAATACCATTGGCAATCCTGGATTATAAACGCATAATACAAATAAACGATTGATAGGGTAAAAATGCAATATTAGTGTATTAAAAGAAAATGTAATAAATGAAAATGGTAAACTTACGTTTTCCCAAATAAAGTTTGCTGTTTCGTCTATGTATGATCCAATTTCCCTCATTTCACCACTGTATCTAATTAAAAAAAAATATTTTGTTACAAATGTTGGTTAAGTAAATATAAAACACTTACCTCACATAAGCCCATGTACCTAATGTAAGGAATGCCACCGCCATCAACATATTACAAAGATTAGCAATTGAATAGATTCCAATGAATCCAAATATACCAGACAGAATATAGCACATAACAGCTAATGCAAAAAATACGGCAGGGGTTCTGGCTGACTTAAAGATATTTTTGCTTTCATTGTGAGCTTTGAACTGAGTAAATGTCTCTTCAATATCCTGGAATTGATCAATTTATCAATAAAAAGTAGGTAATAATAGGTTAAATATCTAAAAATTTATATCTCAACTGTAGAAATACCCTACTGCTTCAACAATTTACTGATATTTGTTTCATACTCAACATACTACCACTACAACACAGAATTGCGTTATTTAACGCATATTTATCTTACCAAGTTATCATCTTCAGAGACTGAAGGTTAACATGGAGACATTAACAAGGTTATTGAAACAGTGGTAGTAAACTGTGCATTTAGTATAAATATTAGCAACAAATCCAGGAATTTCAAATTATTTATTGTATGTTTATTCTTCCATAATATAATTTCATAAATTTTAATTTCTCCTTAGTAACTATAATTCATGTAATCGGATTTTTATAAAAAAATTATTTTTGATAAACAAAAATATAAAATAGTTTAACATTCATTTCAGTACATATAATACGAAAAATAAAAATTTTATAAGAAATTATTACCTTTTCTAGTTGATCCTTATAAGTCAAACTAAATTCTTCACCCCCCATTTTCTTCTTGGCATTGAATTGTTGTATTGCTTTGTCTTTAACTCTTTGATGTTCACTTTCAATTAATTCTGTTTTAAGGTAGGGTTTAGTTCCTCCACAGACCTCCTCCATCATGTTAACATAAGCTTCTTTCGCATCAGCAACAGCTGCTAAATTATTTGCTTCTGCAGTGGCCTAAAAAGCAACGTTACAATGAAAGTCTTAAAAGTAAAAATATTCTGGATGAAACAATAAAATATTTACCACAAGCATAGATTTTGGTTCTGGTAATTCATTTCCTTCATATATCTGCATATAGGATTTGAAATATTGTACAAAATCTCTGACTTTAACTTTATCTCCGTTAATTTTTTTGAGTACTAAATTTTCTGGAGCTAACAGCATTGGTACAAGCACTTTCAAATTGTCCTTGAATTCACTATCAATTTCTAAAAAAACATTCAAAATATATATCCCTCAAAGATTTCCAGTGATTTTCACACACCTGTGAGTCGACCATCAAAAGTTGGACTTGTTGCAACTTTAATGCCTGGATGTGGCATCAAGAAACAAGCAATTTCAGTAAAGCAAGAGCTAATGTGTCTTCTTAAAGATTGTAATTCACTGTGTTGATGTTCATTCACTTCTAAACGTTTTTGTAAAATTTGTTGACCACCTACAGCACCATAAGGAGCTTCATATGGGAAGCGCCAATCCCTAACTAGAAATTGTAATCTCTGGAAAGGTGTAGTTCCAGAATCTGCCAGCGCCAATCTTCCGTATTCAGTGAATAGCTACAATAGAAAAAAATTATATCCGAAAATAACAACTAGAATCTATAGGAATTACCTGCAGATGTTGTAAATCATCTTCTTGTATGTTACTTGATAAGTTATAAATTTGCACTGAGCTCAGCATTGTACTTAAAGCAAATATCGTAGCACATTCTTTAACAGTACTTTTGCTATCCCATGTTCCTTGTGTATCTAGTAATATAACAGCTATCTAAAATGCGAATAATATTACTTCTAGATAACTCCCTTCAATGGGATATGAAAATACAGTGAGTAGTAAATAGGATTTATAAGTTACTGTTATACACCATATATAGATTAATGAAATTGTATAAATACCTATAATAGTTATTACTGAAAAAGATATCAGTGGACAAAACACTTGAATTTCTTTTATTTTTTTGGTAAATATCACTCCTGGAATATGATAAATCTGTTGGAAATAATTTTATTATATTATTTTTGCTTATATTTGAAATTTGAGGTGAAATAAAAGTTTTTGCATTAAAAAATACTACACAGTATTATAGAGTTTAACAAGAATCATATTTCAACTTTTTTATGTACATCCTTTTTGATTTTAGCAATTTTTTATAATGACTTTGTAAAAATGATACTTATGGTGCTATAAACTCTTTCTCTTGATTTTTATTTCTATAGAGTCAATGACCTACAATTTGTTTATTAAAAATCACTAACTGTTCGCTTTAATTTTATTAGTTGTACTACTTGTCCCTATTTACAGCTCACATAGATACCTGTGTTTATTATTCAATACACATCAAGAATGTCTTACAATGTTTTTTGTATTTTAGATATCTATGTCATGGCATTTACAGAAAATAACTGATTGAATGAATGGATTCAGTATTTTCATAGTTAAAAATAAGTGAAAACACTTTTTAAAAATTACAATTATTTCTCTAATCATGTGCTGATAAACATGGTATAAATATATTCAACCAGAGCACAGAATGCTTTAAACACAAACCAGATATGTAAAACCCAATAAACAGTATAAATATTGAAAAATAAAAATTTAAAAAATCCATTTCATATTTGAAAATGATATACTAGACCTTTTCTCCAGTGCTGAGTTCTGTAGTGTGGACATCAGACCACATTAGAATTCCAGTAGTATCCCTTTCTGAGCCTCCTTTCCAAGAAAAACCTTCTAAAGGAGCATCTTCTGAACCAATCCATTCTGATGTATTTTGTTTCAAGACATACTGAAAATATTAAAAAAAATATATGAGAACCCATTAAAGTTTGTTAATTCACAAACTACACAACGAATATCAGTTAATAAGCAGATTCTGGTAAATTACTAGAAAAAATATATATCATGGATATTTGAACACAGAGATCCAACTAAATAAAAGATTGAATTTGAAATATTGACGATTGATGACAAAATTTGGTTAACTGGATATGCAAATATAGAAAACAAAGGTTGATATGGATATATGTATTCTATTAGTTGTTTCAAATACATAAACTCATTCACAAAAATCAAGATATTTATTAAGTTTACATTCTCTAGATTATAGGAAATGATTTCTCAAAATACAATACAGGTATAATGAAAATAAATCACCTAACAAATCAGTTGATTTAATTTTCAAAAATTCACGTAATTAGGAAAACTATACAAATAACTGATATATAAATACTATTTTCAAGCATAGATATAAAAATTAATCTAAATTAACTGGTTTAATTTACAGATGATTAAGTTAACAAATATTTATATGTTGTTGTAAAAATAATTATTATAATTTATGTAATTATAACATAACAAAAAAATACAAAACTCTCCACATTGAACTAAAATAGATTGCTAAATTTTAGCTTATATTTTTATCTACCTTATGTAGATTCATATCTGTTACACTCTATATACATAATGAATGGGAGTTCAAGGTCTAATATAAACAATAATCATTATTTTGAACTGACATCAATATTGTTATCGATATACTATATTTTGTTTCCTATTATGCAATAACCATATAAATGTTATATATTGTTTTTTATTATGACAAGCAAAATTCCTTTAAAAGATTGTTTTTGCACATGAAATTATGTAGGATTCTATTGTTTAAGACCAGACTTATAGTTTAAACAAAATACTTTACAATAATCCAATATTACCTATTTAACAACATATTGAGATATGTTATTAATCTTTCAATACACTTAAATATTTTAAAAAAATAAATCAAAAAGTATTTTAAAATGTTAGAATCAATCCAGAACATACTAACAGTCATAGAAAAAAAAAGATTTTTTTATATTTTATCAATAGAAACATGTTGTATAAATACCTTAGCATTCATGTATCTTAAGAAGAAGTCCAGCAAAAAGGATTTGCCATGACGAAAAGCACCAGCTACTGATATTACAACCACAAATCTATCCTTCAAGTCTTCTTTCATCAAAACTTTCTTAAGGGCCTCCTCATCTAATTTGAAAGAATGATTTTCATCTGCCACAACTATTGGAACTGCATGAGGTTTTGTCATTGTATCATCATATTCAAATTCATCTGGAACAAAAAGTTGTCATGATTTTGCTGACATTTTAAGTTACTACTGAAAAATCGTAGATCATGTTTAATATAATTACGATGAATAATAAAACTGTGGAGAAAATTAATACTAATTTTTGCCAGTTCATTGTTCAACGTTTTTAACCACAAAACAAGTTTTCAAACATTGTGGCTTCAGTAACCTTTCAATGCTTTACCTTCTGTAGAATGTTGTTTTTTCTCAAATCTTTTCCGATATTTTAATTCTGACATGATGAAAGTAATTATTCTTTATTACGATTTACAATATTCCAATTGACTCTTGAAAGTTGAAACCAATTTTGGAATGACAAATTGACAACTCAGAGTCGATTGTCAATTATATTTCATAGAACACCCAATACAAAAAACCAATATATTAAGGTCCGTTTACACGAGTTTAGTGAGCAAGTATTTAGTTTAAGTGTTTAGTTAATTTTAAGCCGTGTGAACAGACAGTTTAGTGTTTAGTACCTGTACTAAATACTTACTACCCTTAACTAAATACTTGCTCACTAAACTCGTGTAAACGGGCCTTTAGTGATTATTTTTGCTACAGGCTTAGCTCTATGAAATAGCATACCTGATATGTGGTCAGTTTCAGAAAATTATCCAATGTCGGACTAGAAGAGTAACTTAACCATTTAAAAGTTTTAAAATGACAAGAAGATCATTCTCAATATTTAAATGAAAAATAATTTGAATTAGACAAATGAAAATGCACAAAACTTATTTGAAACTGCTATAGTTTTAGCTCTTATTTTTTTATTTTATTAAATGTGTGATATATACTTTCGTTTACAATGTGGAAATTACTTCAAAATAATTTACATAACAAGTACGTTAATCATGAAATATAATAGTTTATTTTTTTACTTTATAACAAAAGTGATATAATCATCATTTTACTTATTGTAGATTACTTTCTCATAGAAATACTTTAGTCTGGTATATAAGTAAACCAGCTAATATTAAAAATATTCTTTCAAAACCTAAACATTCTGGAGCACAATCTACGCGTTTCTATTTAACAACATTTGGAGTAACATTACCTGGTAGTTTGATAATTAAAGTACATCTTTCTCGTAATGTGGTATTATGTGAAGCAAAGAAAACTAGAATGGTGGGTTATGAGAATCCATCTGAGAGGAATGCAAAGTTTGATTGGATTAGATTATGGACATACTTAAGACCTCATATTTGGTACTTTATAGCAGCTGTAGTAGTATGTTATACTCACATATAAAATATTGATAATTTTAAGTTAATTATTGTTTTAGGGAGCTCTAGTTGTGGCATTATTAAATATACAAATACCTCAAGTTTTAGGTGGTGTAGTAAATGTTCTATCAAAATTCAATGAAAGTAAAGATACTCAATTATTCATTGCTGATATGAAAAAGCCAGCTTTTAAGTTAATTGGAATGTATATTGCGCAGGTAAGAAATATAAAAAGTTGTAATTTTGCCCAATATATTAAAACATATTTGCTACTTTCAGAGTGCAAGTACATTTTTCTACATATCAATGCTTTCTAGTTTAGGAGAAAAAATGGCTTATAGGATGAGAGCTGATTTATTTGAGTCTATAGTAAAACAAGATATAGCTTTTTTCGATCAGCAAAGGACAGGAGAAATTATTAATAGGTATTTAGTAAAATCAAATCAATTTAAAATAAATTCATCATTTTGAAAATAAGTTTCTTCTCTTCCTATGAATTGACAAAAATAAAAATATTCTTATTTATAAATAATCTAAGTTTTGTTTTGAATTTAATTTCAGTAACTTATTCAAATATACATATTTCAGATTAACCACAGATGTACAAGATTTTAAAAGTAGTTTCAAGCAAACTGTGTCTGGAGGACTACGTGCTGCTACACAGATTGTTGGTTGTTCAGTTACTTTGGTTATGATATCTCCACAAATGACATTAGTTTCTTTACTGTGCATACCATCTGTAATAGCTGTAGGAACCATTTTTGGTACTCTTCTAAGGTCAGTTTCCAGAAAAGCACAAGCTCAGGTAACTACATTTTTTAGTAATATAAAATAATATAATACAGCCAGCATTTCATTTTTCTTTGTTTTATGATTTGTGGACTTAAGATTCTTTATTTATAAATTATAGTTAAATAAATGAGTTGAGCAAATAGATATAGTACCTAAAAAATCTCTATTCACAAGAACACAACTGAATTGTCTAACAGAAGTATTATTAAACTTGGCAAATACAATTTCTTTTGTTACAGATAGAGAAGACCACAGCTGTAGCAGATGAAGCAGTTAGTAACATAAGGACTGTTCGTGCATTTGCAATGGAAGACCAAGAAATACAACTTTTTAACTCTGAAGCTGAACTGGCAAAATCGTTGAGTATCGATTTAGGCTTGGGCATTGGTTTTTTTCAAGCAGGAACTAATATGTTTATTAATGGGTAAACTTCAAATTTTTATTTATACAAAAATGTATATATGTTGATAAATCAATGAAACTCACACTTTTAATGCTTGAAAATGTTATCAAACAATTTGATCGTTTTATGAAAAAAAAACTACTTGGCTGTATGCAGGGCTAAAAATATGGAAATTCATATTAAAATCAAACTAACGCTAATTTAGAAATGTAAATAATTAGCTTTAATGAAGTCCAGAAGTATGGGAATGGAAAATACTATTGAGAATTTTTGGTGGCACAAGCTAGAATAGGAAAGAAAAGTGAACAATGAGTTATATGTTTTTTTAGAAGATATAATGGTTCCTAATTTCATCCATGTAGTATGTATGGTTAGGACATATGGAACAGATAAAGATCTAGGATATGATGGCAGGAAGAAGTGTTTGAAATTGAAGCAAATAACCAAGCTAAACTTACTTGATTTATCCTACATATATACAAATGTATCTCCTTCACGGGAAAGAAATTCACATTTAATTTCTACATGATAAACTATAAATTGGACTTTAATCAAAATATCCTCTACTCCTATTATGTTGGGGTATTATAAGCGAATAGTGTGTTCATTATTAAAAATTGTGTTACATTGACATACCGATTTTTTTCCCCTTTAGGATGGTATTATCAACTCTATATATGGGTGGTTATTTATTAGCAACTAATCAATTATCAGCTGGAGAGGTTATGGCATATTTAATGGCTTCTCAAACAATACAACGCTCTTTAGCCCAAATATCTTTGTTATTTGGATCAGTAGTTCGAGGAGTAGCTGCCGGTTCTAGGGTTTTTGAGGTGAGTTTCAAGTAATAGTATATGATACAGATATATTTATTCTCCAACTCAGTAAGTTCACATTTCACTTAGTAACTTGGTCATTTTTATAAGTTTTCACTCAATCATATATGTATTGACATGACTATTCCACAAATAAATTATGTTTATGATTTTTAATTGTTTTCAGTATATTAATAAAATGCCAAATATGTCTCTCAAGGGAGGAGATATACTTCCAAATGAATTGATCAAAGGGGATATAGAATTTAAAAATGTTTATTTTGCATATCCTACCAGAAGTCAACAGGTGAATGATAATGATAAATCAATTTTTCTCCTAATTCCAAAGTAAATTTGTTTTTAGATGATTCTACAAGAATTTAATCTGAAAATACCAGCAGGTAAAACTATTGCTATTGTTGGAGCCTCTGGGAATGGAAAATCTACAATCGTTTCACTTTTAGAAAGGTTTGTATCAAAATTTTGAAAGATAATAGTGTATGGGTCTTGAATTATTTGCTTGTATTTCTATCTATTTCATGTTTTAAGATTTCTCAATTTCATAAGACTGTACCATAGTTTCAAAATACAAAATGTAAGCTTAAACAAACCGACCTTATTTTCAACTATTACTACATTTAAAATTCAAAAGATTCTTCAAAACTTTCTACTTATTTTTACATGTATATAATGGTTGAATGAACCAAATAGCACTGACAAAATTGATTGAGTTTCGTTGTGAGATTTATTCATTTCTTACATTTATATCTTAGATTTTACGATGTTAAAGATGGTTGTATAACAATAGATGGATATGATATAAGAAACTTAGATCCTTCTTGGTTGCGTGGAAAAATATTAGGTTTAATAAGCCAAGAACCAATACTCTTTGGTACTTCAATTATGGAGAATATTCGTTATGGCAAACCAGATGCTACTGACGAGGAGGTAATTCAATTTAATCTAATAATTATTTCAAACTGTCATTACCTCACTACGCGGTTGAAAAAAATAAAACATTTTTGAATAAAAATATTAACATTACAATATAACTAAACCAACACTGTCAGCGCTTTGGTAATTAAGTTATTGTCTTCAAACATGGGTAAACGTTCCAAATATTTATTTATTTTCAAGCAGCTCACAAGAAAGTATCATGATTCAGAAATACATATTTCAGGTAAAACAAGCAGCACTTTTGGCAAATGCAGATGATTTTATAACAAATTTTCCATTAGGGTATAATACACCTGTAGGAGAAAGGGGTGTAACCCTATCAGGGGGCCAAAAACAAAGAATTGCTATTGCCCGGGCACTTTTAAAAAATCCAGCTGTTCTATTGTTAGATGAGGCAACGAGGTAATTTTTTCATTTTATACAAATAACATATTAAATAACACAAATATTATTCTTTTTTACTGTTAAGTATCTGGCATTGTGGAGCTATGTTATTTTTCTTAGGTATGCGTTTCTCCATTTTTTCAACATGTAGTCTTCTTATTAAACTTGATTAAATAAAAATGATTTCCGTACTGTTTTTTTATATATTTTTATTTTAGTGCGTTAGATTCGGAATCAGAAAAGATTGTACTATTTGCGTTGGAAAAAGCTCGGAAGGGTAGGACAGTCATAGTAATTGCTCATAGATTGTCCACAATTCAAAATGCAGATCTAATCGTTGTTTTAAATAAAGGAAAAATAGTCGAGGCAAGTTAATTTTTTGTTAACTATACAATTCTCATGAATATATATTTCTTATAATCTTTGATTTCAGCCAAATTGAATTGTTGTTTATGTCACTGTTATATTTCTGATCTTTAGTGTTTAAGGATTTTTTTAGATATTTTAGTTAATAGATTAAGGGTCGGTATTATGAAGTACAGTTAACCAAAAGTTGAGATTCAACTGTTGGTTGAAGCCTAATGTACGTGTTATAAACGTTAGTTATTTAAAGTCTGCATTGAAAACCTTATAGTAACTTGATAAAAAATTTTTGAATCTTGTTTCTTATTACAATTTGTTTTAATTTTAGATGGGAACACATGAAGAACTGAAGAAATTGGGAGGTTATTATTGGTCACTAGTGTATCAACAGCAGAATAGCCCAGCTGGATGAAATCCTAGTATAAATTGTAAATTAATGATGTAAATAAAAATTTGTAAACGATCTTGAATCGTATTTCAGATTTTGGGATTAAAAAAAATATTTTAATACATGGGCCAAATTGTACTTTTTAAATCTAAGTAATGTCTTATGAAAGTAACTAATGCGTCAATAGTTCCTAAAATGATCTATATAGTCGTAAAATATTATAAATTTTGGTATTAATAGAAAGAATCGACATATTTTGAATATAGAAAGTTTATTTAACCGGATGTAGGTGAAAATAGTTGCATACGTCAAACTCACCTAGTTCATTAGCAGTGATTCCATTATTCAATGGATATATTGTTTATACAATTAGAAATGGTTTTATCAGTAACTAAACAAATTTTAATGATGTAGTATATAATCAATATATTACATGATAGAATAAATTTACCACAATTCATTTTCTATATTGATAATTTCGGTAGGTTCTGCCTCTTCATCATAGATGTTATCTAAAATCCATTTTATATAATGAATTACGTTGGTATACACGGCTGGTCCTTCACCACAAGATTCTTTTCCAAATGATACGATACCTGTATGGTTAAAAAGTAATAAGGTTTTTCAAGAATGTCTTATTCAAAATGTACTTACCTATAACATAATTTTTGTTGACAAAAGATTCTTTTCGACTCCATACCATTGGTCCTCCAGAATCGCCCTGGCAACTGTCACCTCCACCCATGACTCCAGCACAGAGTTGACCATCTGAGAGATTCAGTTCATATTCCTCACTACAGACACATTTATCTCTGAGTGGAATGGTAATGTATTTCAAGAGTTTTGAATATTCATCGGAATCATCTTTGCCCCAACCGGCGATATCAATTTTTTCGCCGACAAACGTTTCGTCCAGAACCTCATTCATAGGTAAACAAATAGGTCTAATAAACACTGAAATTGTTAGAGAATGGTTCATTTTTTTTGATAAAATTTTGCATTTTCCAGTTTCAATCCTTCAGTTGCAAGTTTACTTACAGTTATATTCAACATTTTCGTCCAACCTAATGAGAGCTATATCATTTTCATAGGCTATTTGTGAGAATTCTGGATGGATAGTAATGTTTTCTACCCTGTACGTTTTTGGTGAACAGCCTAGACATCTTTCATGTTTAACTAAAGAATCCCCAAGCCGGACTTTTTTTCTGAAAATCAATTCAAAAGAATGATTCTAATATGTGATTATAAACCAATGTTTTTTTGCTAGAGTGTTTTTAATTTATTCAATTAATTTAATTGAACAACTAATACATATCCAGCCAGAACAGGGTTAAATATTTCTATAGGATTCCCTCATTTGTTTTAGTCAATAGAGTTAAGGGGCGTTCGATCTGTGCTCGATTTGAAAACGATGTAGACTTCTTAAACCGAATTGTTAATATGGATGAGACTTGGGTGCATTTATACGATCCAGAAAGAAAGCAACAATGTTTTACAGTAAAGACTACACAAGAATCCAACATCCATTTTTCCTTTGATCTGCGCACAAACACTCTTTTCTTAGACCCAAAAACCTCAAATTTCGACTCATCATTCCATAAATCTCTCCCACTCTTCATACGTTCAATTTTTGTTATTTAGCCCACTGCAATCGCTTTGATGTTTTAAAAGAGGTTTCTTCATTGCCACTCTTCTCTAGATTCATTTATTTGATCTGCTGTCTCTAAGCCCGTGAGTCGTTGATAAGGTTTACTCATCAATACGTTTATCTTCAGCTGTTGTGATTTTTCGTGGACGCCCAGAACGTTTTCTATCGCCAAAGATCCTGGTGGATGCATATTTTTTCACGTTGTTTTAGTTAACTAAACTTCCCCAATAAGGTTGTTCAATAGAATATTTTTTTAAATATTAAATAGTCTATAAATTTAATTTGAATAAATAGATTCTTACATGTTTTTTTCATTTCCATAAACGCAATGTGCAGCTGTAAGTATATAGCGATTATTTATTAATGCTCCTCCGCATATAAACTTATCCATTTTTTTAGTAAGAAATAATTGGGAAATCCATGGAAATTGGCCTTGTTTTGCATATTCCCCATGTACTATCCTATTTGGATTTTTTGTCAATCCACATTTTGACAAAGGAATTAAGTTCCAATTTTTGTGTTGCATAATTTCATTTCTGCGTTGTGATGCTAAAGAAGATTATTATTATTGTTATTTACTATATTTATTACGATTATTTACCTATAGAAAAATATAGAAAACGAAATTGAAAAAAGAAACATAATTAGGCAAAGTATACACAATTATTAAAAATCAGTCAAATGAAATTATCGGTATCCAAAAGTTAAAAAATTACCCAAACACATAGAGGGCACTAAAATATTATATAAAGATAAAAAATTGTGAAATATTAGTTATTAATTAATTTTTTATTTATTAAATA
The DNA here is from genome assembly GCF_026250575.1 of Diorhabda carinulata. Lineage (NCBI taxonomy): Eukaryota > Metazoa > Arthropoda > Insecta > Coleoptera > Chrysomelidae > Diorhabda > Diorhabda carinulata. The sequence continues at coordinate 38,590,285 of NC_079460.1, read as the reverse complement.
GATTTAAACTTGTATAGATCTAAATTTTATGAAATGTATTTGATGAACAAGACTATCTAAGAAGAAACCTATATTCATAATGTTTTATCATTTCTCAAGTCTCAAATACAAAAAAGACTGTTTATAATTATTATAACTAAATATTTAGAAACAACCTGACAAAATAGATTAGTCATTTATATTGATTTCAAATCTAGCTTTTCCTAAGCTTAAAAGGTCTGTTAGTGGATGTTTTTGATGAAATTCCTATAAACAACTAAATAATTTATTTACAAGGCCCTAAAAGTAAATCTTTTGACTTACCTAAAACATAACATGTTAAAAAAGTTGATAATATTACAAACGTCTTCATTTTTATGCTTATGACCCTACAGTTGATAGTGAAATGTATTTATACCCTAGCTTCTATGCAAATTAATAGTAGATATGGAAATTATAATTTATCTTTACAGCCATACCCAAGTCGTGAGGGTTGTAAAAATAAAAAAAAATCATGAAAATGTAATAAAAAAAGTGAGAAAATATTTTTCAAAATAAATTAAAATTGCTGTTTGTAAAAATAAGAAAATTTACATAATTTTACTACCTGGAAATATATTATTGGGTTTATTTACCTAATGAACTTAAGTTTGGAACTGAACATTTTCTAATTTTAACCAAATTCTATTCCAAATCAAAGTATGATGAATCTATAAAGTAAAATGAAAATTTTCACTTGGTGAAATACCTTTTTAGTACCGTCAGCTCCGTTTTATCACTCATCTACCGCAAGAAAAAAATGTTGCTTATATGTAATCGATATTTCACGTTTAGAATGTATTTGGTGCTCTTTTACTTGATATGTTCACTGTTTAATTACAAAAAGATTTTAAGTTAGGAATATATTTTTTAATATTGAATTATGACTTTCTTCCATTTTATAAATAATAATAGTTTTTTTTATCTAGGCTTGTTCACTCTATGTTCTCTTTTTTTAAATTCAAAAGTATCAAGTAACATATAAATAAATAACTTTTATAGGTACTGTCAAATATTACTAATGTCATTTTGAAAATTTTTTTTTTCGCTCCAAATCTCACGTCTATTAAAACCAAAGAAAGAGTTAATTGAAATAGAAAATTTTTGGTGATTTGTCTCAATGGATAATATTCTACGTATCAAACAACTGACGATTCCTTTGAGTCCAAAAGATTCCGAAATAAATGCTTTTGTAGAAAAGGGTTACCTAATTGGGAAGAAAATTGGTCAAGGTTCATATGCTACCGTACATTTAGCCGATTATGTCGATACCACTAAAACTAACCCGAAGAAAGTACGTCTGGCCTGTAAAATATTTGATAAAAAAAAGGCTTCGAAGAATTTTTTGAATAGATTTTTAACTCGTGAGCTGGAAATACTCGCTCAAATTAACAACAAATATATCATTTCTTTACACAGCATTTTACAGAGAGACACCAGAGTTTTTATTTTTATGGGGTAAGTACAATTATTTCATTAAATTATGGAACATGTTAGTATAACAATTTGGAACATAAAATGCCAAGTTTGCAAACTGCTGTAAAGTGTACACTGATGTTTTTTTTTTAATTTTTTTAAAGATATGCTGAGAACGGTGACCTTTTGGACTACATTCACAGAAATGGTCCAATACCTGAAAATCATGCTAGACTATGGTTCAAACAAATGATTTGCGGACTTCACTATCTCCATGGAATAAACATTGCACACAGAGACTTAAAATGCGACAATATACTTTTATCTGCAAAATTCAACATTAAATTAGCTGATTTTGGTTTTGCAAGATTCTGCGTAGATTCTCGAAATAAAAAAATACTTAGTGATACTTACTGCGGTTCTTCAGCTTATGCAGCACCTGAAGTAATCATTGGTACACCCTACGATCCAAAATTATCTGATGTTTGGTCATTAGGAGTCATATTGTTTGTCATGCTTAATACCACCTTGCCTTTTGACGATATAAGTTGTGTGGATTTGGTACATAACCAAATGACTAAAAATTGGGCTTTCCAATCAAGAGTAAGGGATAACCTATCAAAAATGGTCAAATCGTTGGTTCGTCATATTTTGGAACCAAATATAAATAAAAGATTTACTTTGGAAAATATTAGAAAACATGAGTGGTTAAAACTGCACAAAGAAAAGTCATCTACACCTGCTCAACTGTTGAATAAATCCAAAAAACAGAAAAAAAGAAAGTAAGATGGTTATTGTTAAAAAATATATTAATGGAGTATTTGAGCAATTGGATGGATTTTTAATATTTCTTTTTTGATATTTTCCTAATTTTAATTAATTTATTTAGACCATTAAGAGGCCTGATTATGTAGGTAATTCTGGATTTTTCTGTACCCACATATGTACTTTAAACCAGAAATAGTATTCATAGTATTTATTTTATTTGAACTTATCCTAGGAAGTATATAGATATATCTTTGATTTACAATAAATTTATAGTAATCAATATAAATTAATAAATATTTTTGAACTGACAAAAGTTTCATTTCTATAACATTTACTTTAAAATATAATTGAGGTTTAATATAGAGAGGAGAGGTTGGGTTGCTTTTTAATGGGATGGGGAGTATTTAAGGTTCGGCCTGATATAAGGAAAACTTTCCTCAGCAAGGCTAGAATCGTGGTAGATTAAAGAGCTGAAATGATAGGATCAAAGGCTTGGCAAACCAAACAGCATCATTTCCTATCGTCAGCCATTTGGCTAGCAAACAAGTTTACCGGATTACAGGAGAACCACGGAAAACCTACAACATTGAAGATCAGGTTTAATATTGTTAGTGCTTTTTGGAAACTTTGATCTTAAGAAAGATAGATCTTCAATAAACTGCATATCTTAGTAATTTATCAATTACGCTGCTCATGAATTAATAAACAACCATATAAGGGAAATAAATAAGTTCCAAAAGCCATAGAGAAACTGGTCTACCAATCGGAAAGATCCTGGCATATAATGATTGATTTTATATAAAAATCGCACATGGTTTTATTTGTTTATTAATTTTCTGCTAGAATCAAGATTATCTACCGCTAGGAAAAGAAGGTACGACTATTGGAGTAGCTGATCTGTCCTTAAAAAATTATTTTTGTTGAGAGCTGCAAATAGAAAATTTGATATAATTATCAATTTCTTCACTTTTAGGGGGTGCAAATTATTCAGTAGTATTTTTCCTTTTATACAAATAATAACGAAGCTAACCATGTGCAATTTTTCTATCAAATCTATCATTATTCTGCCAGGATATTTCCGATTTTCTACCAGGATAGAAAGATCATATTATATGAGTACAACTCGAGTCTATTAGTTTACAAATAGCAGTGAACGTGATCCGGTTAGTTTCCGAACATTGAGGTCATAACCCGATCATAGTTTCCGAAAAATTCTTTCATCATCTGTATCCTGGAAGGATAGTAAAAAGATTAACTGATTGCTGATCCCAGCACAGAACGTAGGATTCTATGCTATGAGCATTGTATAAAGAATAAAGAGTGGTTGAAAGAGTTCTATGGGAATTGGAGGTAGGAAGCAGTTATTGCAAGAAAAAAATGAATAGTTGAGAAAGGAACTAACCAATGCTAGGAAAAAAGTCAATAACCTGAATACTCAATTGAGAGCTACAAAAAAAAAAGGATTATGAAAACGCAACTCTCTGAGAACGTTTTGTATGGAGAAGGTGTTTCAATAGTAAATGTGATTACTTGACCCAAGAATATCTAGAGGTCATTGCGAGTAGATTCTACATGTATGTACAACGAATAGTCGCTGTAGCTGAGGCCATAAAATGAAGAAGTGAAAGTTGACAGAAAAGTTATCTATTGTTGGTATCATACATATATGTAATACAGATTACATATATTATATTGATCGCCACCCATATTATTTAAAATCCAAACTAAACATCTTTATAACACTTTCAGAATTATGGATATCAAGAATGTCGTAGCAGAAATCGATGCCTCTATAAGTGGTGGCGACTTATACGATAAAATAAACTCGTGTCTTGTAAGAATAATTTCATATAAAATAAATTTTTACTTATATGATGTATTTGCAGAGATTGTCTTCTGATGCTTATTACCTTCTTCATAATGGAAAAATAGTTCAATCGGGCACCATTATTAAAAATGAAGATCTTTCTTTTACTCGTATTGTTCCTAGAGTGTTGGGCGGAAAAGGTGGTTTTGGATCAATGTTGCGGGCTATTGGAGCACAAATTGAAAAAACAACTAACAGAGAAGCATGTAGAGATTTGAGTGGAAGGAGACTGAGAGATATTAATGAAGAAAAAAGGTTAATCAAAACAAATAATAATTGGAATTGTGATTGTACATATATTCGAACACATATTAAAATAGGCTTGTTATTTATTTTGTAGATTAAAAAATTGGATTAATCAGCAAGCTGAAAGGGAAAAAGAGGCAAAAGAGAGAAGAAGGAAAAAGTTGGAAAAACAATGTGAACAACCAAAACATGAATTCAAAGATCCAGAATATGACAAAGAAAGATCTGAACTTCCAGAAATTGTTGAAGATGCAGTTCTTCAAGGACTGCAAGCTTCAAGTAGCAGTTCAATGAGTACCAAACGGAAACATGTTCAGGATGTACCAATAAAGAAGAAAAAACCAAAATTATGGTATGTTACTTTTTATCTTTTCATATCATTTTAAGATTTAAATTTCCATTTATTAATTCAAATGTACTCTGAGAATATAGTCAATATCCAATAAAAATTTTTAAATCAATTCTTTTGAGAATTCAGTTAGATTTTTTGTATATTTGGGTTTGCAGAAAATATATCTGCAATTCGACTTATAGGTGATCCAAAGTACACCAAAAACTCATGCCTAAAGCATAGATAAATTGACATGACTTTTGATTTACCAATATTACCTCAGCAGATGCTTTTCCGAGCTGTCTACTATAATCCTACCTAGAGAAGTATTTGCAAGACCTACTTGATAGGCAGACATAGCTAATGAACACCGATTTCGCCTGCAGATGCCCAGAATGTCAATTTATTGGGACTCCTATCCATGGGTATTTCCACATGGCAGGCACCACTCGAACTACTTGAGTATAATAGGGTTACCCTCTTATGTTTTCTTTTCACTTAAAAAAAAAATGTTCCCAAAATATCGAAAAGATATTTCAAGAAAAAAAAAAGATCAAAAAAAAACTTATGAGTTCATAATCTCAATTACATTTATGCACAACTCCCTTTAATTTTAATTCAACATTTTTAGGGTTGATGATGGATTAGAGCTGAGTTCAGATGAAGATGAAAGTGAAGAAGAAACTGAAAACGCTTTACCTAAAATTTTGACTGAAGGTATTTGCCAATCTAATGAATTACAAAGTAGACTAGTGAATACACAAAACACTGTGGATGAAGGGAAAGTAAAATAAAGTTTATTTGAGTAAATTTTATTTATAAAATTATTAAAAACATTTTGTTTAGAAAATTAACATTTGTATTATTTCAAAATATCATTCATCGTTTTCAATTTCACCAGTATCTGTTGCATTGTTATCTTCCATTTCTGCATCTCTGGTTGAATTTTCTGCCATTTCATCATCTATGGCAGAAAGTTCTTCCATATATACATCTCTGGTCAGAAGTTCTCCATTATCATTAATTCTTCCACTTTGTGTTGTGTTTTCTATCACATTTTGAGTAGTAATTTCATGAGAGTCCTCTTCAATTGGTTCATCTTGAATAGGTACTGGTAACTGCTTCCCTGAATCTTCATTTTCACTATCTGTATCCCTATCTTCACCTGGATGAGAAGAAATGAACCCTTCATGAGGTTGAGTTAGAACATCGCCTGGTTTTTCCCATGTCTCATCAGACTAGAACAGATATTATGGTAGTAATACAAAAAAAAGAGATATCTTAATGTGTTTATGGAGTAAAATGCAATACTTGGTTAACAATCGTAACTCACCTTATAATAATGTTTTAATTGTTTTACCCTTTGAATATAGAAATCGTAAACAAAGTTTGCCATATGGGTCATATCTTCAACAATCATTGGTTTACCTAAAGGTTTTTGATTATTGTAACGTGTTGGTGGATAGTACTCATTTAGTACTATATGTAACTTTGTAGGCCGTGAAGTTAACTAAAAGAATAAAGTAACAGTTATTGAAAATAAAATAGAATACAAGTTACATTACTGTTTATCTGTGATATAGAGATCAAATATCAGGTTAAAATCAGCTCTTTACTATCTACAATACTAAATGGGAGACACAAATTTTATTTTAAAATTATACTGTAAATAACAAGTTTGGGTTGTGAAACAAAAGTACTATTGATTATACATTTGGTAATGTTGAGAAGTTATACCAATTGGAACAAACTAATGATTGCTATCATTAAAAAGTATACTACCCTCATTCATAAAAGCTGAAGGCTAATATAATTAAAAACCTTAAGATTACCTGTTCAAAAGCGGGAGTGAGCTCAAAGCAATTTTGGAATAAAGACACTCTGGCAAATATGTATAATCCTAATCTAGCACGGGACATAGCAACTACAAGTCTTCTCACATCTCTTAAATGACCGACAGCTTTAGTTCTCACTAGCGACAGGATAATGTAATTGTTTTGTTGTCCTTGGTATTTGTCAACTGTTGTAATCTATAATATGATGATTATTAAAAATACTTCATGATTTTTTTCACAATACTTACTTTATGAGGACGTCCCATCAATGGATTATTGGCACATCTGGTGTTAATAACATCTCTTATCAGATGTTTTTGTCCATTATAAGTCGTCAGTATTGTAATTTTGTTTGCCGGATAGCCTATTAGTCTCATAAACATAAAAGTAGCAACGCAATATTCAGCTTCAGCAAGATTCTAGAATTTGTAATACAAAATTAGTAACAAAAAGTGAACTTGATATGAGAAAGCCTGAAATGAGACATAAAAACAAAAAGACATTTAAAGTATATGACTAACTCAACATAAGAAGCGCAGCAAAAGGGGACATGTAAAAAGTGAATAATAAAGAATGTAAATATAAAATGAAATTTAAGGAAGAAGTAGAAAATTATGCAAGGAGTTAAAAAAAACTAGAGTTGTGAAAATAAGAAGAATGGAAGAAGGGATTTTTATATTAATAGTGACGTTGTTTTTTTTTTCATTTAACTAACCTAATCAAAAAGTCATATCTAATTTTTTGATCAAATAAAATTTATTTGTAATTAATATGTCTCATACCTGATAGAAATATGGACTTGGTTCACTTTCTCCATTACCATTAAAATCTTGTACATCAATTAATTGAAAATCAAAAACAAATCCAGGGTTAGCAAGTTGATATTCTCTCCAGTTTTCCACATGTTTCAAATTACCTAAGTTTTTATATCTCCATTTGTATAAATTACAGATGCTGTAAAAGATATCAAAGATAAGTGCAAAAACGCAACATACATAAATATAAGAGCGATATAGTTCAAACTTCTTCTTCAACGTATTGTAGGCCTTATGGCTGTAGTTTCCAACTTGTCATCCTTGGGATGTTGATGTCCATGAATCCATTCATCTGACTATGTCTTCCACCTCACATTCGTGTCTTATGTCTGTGTTTCTCTTTCTGTCTTAGTGTGTACCCGCATATGTTTCTGAGTATTTTCATTTCTGTTGTTCGAATGATGTTTTTAGTTCTTTTGTTGTCCGCTCTTGTTTCTGTAGCATATGTCAATATGGGTCTAACGCAGGTTTTGTATATTTTAACTTTTGCCCTTTTGATCATACTGGTATTATTCCAGATAATGTCCCGGAGTGCGCCTGATATTCGGCTGGCTTGGTTTGCTTGTCCTTTTATTTCATTTATTCTGTTCTGGTCTGTGCTGATTTGTGTGCTTAGGTAGTCAAATGACATTATCTGTTCTATGGTTTTATTTATTTATAAATGACAAGGGTTTTAGTTTTTGCGGTGGATACTTGTATGTTAAAGGTTTTAGCTTTTACGTAGAATGAGTATAGGAGCTGCTGTAAGTCGTCTTCACTCTCTGCCACAATTACAGCGTCATCGGCATAATAGATTATTTTTATTGCGTCCGTTGAAAGTGAATATCCTCTTGCTGTAATCTATCAGGTTAAACAGTTGCGGGCTTAAGGGCAAACTGGTTTAATAATAAAGTTCTCATAATTTACTTACCTTGGTCTGGCACGACCCTGACCGTCAAGTTCAATTGTTGGAACCCCTAATCTAACCAATCTTGTAAATAAACTTTGTTCCATATTTGAATATTTTTGGAATGCCATATTTTTTATAACGGGAGGTAATTGATGATGATCACCAATCATAATCCATCTTTTCAATCTATTGAAACCATCATGAGGGTTTTGCAGTAGTAATGGAATAAATGTCTCTATTTCCAAAATTTGAGCAGACTCTTCCATTAGTATATTATCGTATCTAAAACCTAAAAAGTTGGTAAAATGACAAGTAAAGCAAACATTTCAAGTACACTATTTATTGCTGCTACACTAACACAATTCATTGTCATACTTTGGGAGTGTTGGTTTAACAGTCTGCTCCGTATAAATATCACCAATGATTTCAGAAAATCCAACTTCATTAGGCACGCATATTTATTAGTTACGAGGACAAAAATATAGTGAAATAATAGTTACTAAATCCAAATAAGATTTAAAAATTGCAGCTATTGCAAGAAGACAAGTTGATAGAAAAACTAAAAACTATTGCCAATATGGGAAGGTATAGGGGAGTAATATTCAAAATAACTTGTGATGTAATATGAGGTAATAAAGTTATAAGAAATTAGAATAATTAATCTGAAATCAGCACTTACACAAATAATATAATAAACTTTGCACAAAGAACACCAAATGCAGGAAAGTATGACAGAGATTAATATCAGTTTCAAAATTTAACACCAAACCTTAAATGTAAGAAAGAAATAAAAAACAAGCCACCAACATGGATTATTTAGTTAATTTAAAGGGAGGAAACATAGTTAGAATCAAAAACCAAGATTAAGAAAGTGAACGAGCGTGTAACTCAAATAACAAGTACAGTTAAGTTAGTTTGGGCACTTGAGTAGATCGAAGAGTGGTAGACAAGTGGAGAAGATATGAAAAGCAAACGAAAAAACAAAGCTCTTCACTTACCAATTTCTACTAACTCTTTTCTCTTTAGAGCAGCATGTGTACAAGTCATAGCAATTATCTTGGCTTCTTTAACTAATAAGTACTTTGATCTATCTAAACCTGACCTCAACAGTTCGAATGCTCTAAATTCTTCCAGTTCCTTAAATATATGATCTATATACCTGAAGCAGCTTTCTGCTACTTCTAAATCTTCTTCATATGATTGTTCTTTGAAAAGAGGTTGAGGAGCATTCACAAAAAAATCGTGAAACGGAAATTCCTTTGATACAATCTTTGGGTCTAAAACCTATTAAAAATCAGCCGATCAAGAAATTCGATAAGTTTGTAATATACAGTGTTTTAATAAGATAAGTTGATCGAATTAACAATATATGTATATATAATTGAAACTAAGTATCCCGTAAATTGATAATACTTTTTTTAATATACCTTATTAATTTTTGATTTATTTTGATGTATGCAATGCAAAAAGTTCTCCCATCTTGACAGCACCTGATACAAATAAAAGTGTCCAGCAGTTTCGCAAGTATAAGCAACATCTCCTTCGACTTTTAAAGATTTCTGTAGCTTCTCGACCTCCATTAGTAAATCCAATCTTTTAGCTAATACGTAGTTAACTCTACCGTACCTACTAAAATCTTTTTCAGTTTCTAAAGCTTCTTCACCATGTCCCAAACGTAATAAATGACGTTCATCTATGTCTAGAGCTACGATTTTATCAAAAAGTTGATTCAACGCTTGATTAGAGTGTGTGACAATAATTGTTCTTTGGTTAGGAAAGTTGTGGTAGATATTAGAGATTATTTGAACGGCAACATCAGTTTTTCCTGTACCGGGAGGGCCTACAACCAAGGTTAATCCGGGCTGCATTCCTGATTTAATAGCTTCTATTTGAGTTGGTGTAAACGGTATCATATTTCTGTAAAAAATAATCGATTATTAGAATTTTCAAGCTTACAATTTGATATTCACTCACTTTTTCGGTTCGTTAAACAAATATGGTCCTCTTCTAGGAATTACATGAGGTTCCACAATAATAAATTTTTGAACTTCTTCATTTTCGTCTTCTTCTTCCCTAAGACCTTGGAATGTTAGTTTAAATGGACGTACCAGCTTTTGAGGATCATTAGTTCTAACTTTTATCTCGTAATCTGGGAAACACGATCTTAGATGATCCATATCAATGAATGTATCATTAAAATCCATCGTGGATATTTGATTGGGCATTTTTTTATAATTTGCAGCGCTTGGATCACCATAACCTAAAATTATATCGTGCAGCCATTCTGGCACTACGCACTCTGTGTTCATAAGTTCTCGGATTGTTTCTAAAACTGCCTTAAAGTTGTTTTCCTTGGGTTTTCTTCTCATTAAAATGTTGAAACCTTAAAACCAAATTTTATGTATTATTTCAATTCCTAATCTATGGTGTAGACATTTTATTAGTTATTTTCATAGAATCTACTGATATTATCGAAAAATTCGTAAAAGTCCAACAGGGTTAAATACGATGAGCCTAGTGACCATTTCATAGTAATATCTCGTCAACGCATCCAACACGTAGGACAAAAATTAATATTTGGGATCATAAACTCATAAAAACGTAGGATGGAAATTTGCCTTGTTGTTATCATAAAAAATTGAAGAAGTTTTCAGCTGAAAAGCAGCAATTCAGTCAAATTTATTTATTACAAAACACGATTACGCAAGTGGTAAGTTTACTCGATAAAATTTTCCGTCATTCAACAAACAGGAAATGTTATGACTACCAAAATAGTAAAATTATGATTAGTCACTGGAATGTAAACTAAAAATCACCGCCAAATATGATGAAGAAAATGTAGATTAGGTATAGGAAGAAATATTATTTAAAAATGTCTTTAGATGTTTTCAAATTGTAAAATTTATACAATAAATCGTTGACGCACTTTGTTACAGGATGATTTTTGTAAAGGTTGTCCAAAATTGGCTGTTGTGCCTGCCTCGACAGCGCTGGTCATTGGCACAAAAAAAGTCAAGATACATAAGTTAAATGAAGGACTGTTACAAAATCAATCACAATACGTAAATTATTTATATTTTTTTATACAAGTTGGTGGCTTTAAGAAACTCCACGATTTTCCTAATTTCCATCGGGTGGATGTAATGTAATGCTGTAGTACTTTTGCTCCATATATCGCGCCAAGATTTTTGAATGAGGTTAGTCTTCAGATCATTGACAAGCTGAACAAAGAGATTTGTTCGCGTTGGATAGCGCATAATCGTCCGAAAGACGTCTATAAGATAGTAACATGGATCTATAGATATGAATCCAAAACTAATCAACAATCGACTGTATGGATCTTCCAAGACGATCCAAAGCCTATAAAAGTTGTTCACGCACGAAGGAAATGGTCGCCTGTTTTCCGGAATAACTGGACATGTTACCATCGCTCCATTAGAGAAATGAGGAACGGTCAGAAGTCTTCGAAAAAATCAGAGAAACCAATCGCAGAAGATGACGCGTTCTCCACCTCGTCAATGCGAGCTCTCGTACATCAGTTGAAACAAAAACGTTTTTGAGCAGTAAAAACATCGAATTGATGGACCATCCGACCTACAGTCCTTGTTTGGAACCCAATGATTTGTTCTTATTCCCGTGGATCAAAAATAAATTGCGAGTTCAACGTTTTTCTACACCTGAAGTAGCGGTAGATGCGTTCAATTCACATGTTTTAAAGGTACCTCAACTGGAATGGAAAATATGCTTGGACAATTGGTTCAAATGCATGCAAAACTGTATTGATATTAATAGAGAGTATTTTGAATAACAATAAAGCCATATACAATTAGTAATTTTGGCTTTAGTTGAATATCTCAAAACTTAAGTATATATAGTTTTTTTGCATTTACAACATATTTGTATCCCAAATAAAACTTGTTATTTTTGTAATTTATTTTATGTAATAATTATGAATTAATCGTATCTAATCTATAAAAAAATAAATTATACAAATAAGTCTGTAGAGTTTTTAATTATGATTTCACTTTATTTGCTCTATAAATAGTACTTCCTATGACTCATATTGATTAAATATAGAGACGGACTTAATTTTTAAAATTGTCCTTCTGACTTTTAATTGCCGATGCCAGATAATAAAATATAAATATTTTTCGATTATATTATTTATAGAACTATGACAATGTTTGAAATGGTTTGACGCGTAAAAAAATGTTTTGAAATTAAATAACAATTGTGACATCATAAAAATTCACATTACAACACTTTCTCCCTCAAAAGAACTTATTATTATTGAAAGATTTGTAATTGAGTCAAGGTAAACTTGTGTGCGATTTTCATCTGAGAAAAACTCGAAATTCAGTCGAAATTCTTTATTTTTTTACATTAATATTTATAGTTGAAAAATATTTGGATTACTGTTACAAAAAAATTGCAAAATTTGTAATTGGGTCAAGGTCAACTTCTGCAAATCAGATTGTCATGAGAAAACATCTTTAGAATGGAATGAAATCAAAATAAATATTCTGCGATTATGTTATTTTAAATTTAGATGTTTTCGAGTAATTAATTGTGTTCCATAAATATTTTGATCTGTTTGAAGTTCAAGCACTGACCTATACAACTTTCTATGTAACGATGTATACAAACAATAAGAGTACTTGAAGCTTTCTTAGCACGCTCATTTAAAAAAAAATGAAACCAAAGTGTCTCATATGCAAAAGGATAGAGATTAAACCAAGGAATAAACATTGAGAAATAGTCAACTAATTTTTTGGTTAAGTTTTATGTGTTAGTATTGTTGTAATATATATTCTACTTCTAGACATTTTGGAGCACTAAATATTTAAATATGTACAAATGAAAGTTTCATTACAAGCGCCATAACACTATAAATATATATAAGAAATAATTTTCATTCCCAAGCAACTTCTCGGAAGAATTGCTTACTGTATGTTGATATATTTGACGTAATATTTTCATATCAAATAAAATGTTTTGTCCCATTTACTAAAATGAATCTTATCTGTTTATATTAACCGAATTACGGTTACCACAACCGCAACTGACGCTCAATGAATAATATTAAGATAAACACAACAAATTTACGTATTATTTTTCTATTCACATTTTTATTAACATATACTTAATTAATAATTAGAAATATGTTGATTGTTTAACCTCGAGCTCCATTCTCTACCTAAATCACTTTAGAGATAAAATGCAGCTCCTTGTTGAGTACTTCATTCAAATATTGTGCTTGGTACTAATCTATGGATTCTCGTCATTCTTGGCAGTAAATTCTACTAAATTGAGTCAAATAAACATTTCTGTCTTCAATCTAAGTATCTGGCATCACAGTTATAATATTGTATACACTCTGTCAATGGACTTTAACGCAGAGGAAACATTATAATTCAAAAAATAAAAAAACTGTTAACCCTAGTATTAGAGAACAATTCTTCTGATAAAAGAAAAAATTTATCACTCACAATTTCACCGAAGCGCGTTTGAAAACCAATTTATGGTTTTTAGAGAATGAAGGTACAGCAGTTATTTACTGAAGGTGATAACTTGATTATCGAAACGCGCGTCAGACAATGTAATTGTGAGTGTTGGTGTAGTGGTAGTTTAAACAGTTAAATGTGTAGAGAATTTTATTAAAAAGAAATTGAAAATTACAAAAAAGGCAATAATTGGCTGTGAATTTATACATTAAATTTGACAAGTTGAAATTCAGTTCGTCTAGTAATTAAATTGTTGTTATTATGTTTTGAATGAGTGGAAAATTCTCATTTAGCAAAGTTTTTGTGAATGGAACTGTAGAAGAGCTTGAATTCTTACAGAGAAACATATCCTAAAATGTTAAAAGATGAATATCATCGGTTCCGGAAATTCGTTACATACTAAATCGATAAAAAATTTCGCCACTGAAACGGGGGTTGATATGGAAGCCACACTTCATCGAAAGCTTGTACAAAATCCACAAATAGAGCTTAGAAAATCTTCTAGTGCTTGTTAAATAACAGCTGTAATACGATGTACTTGTTTTTGAATTATTTCTTTCCGAGTCTAAATTGGTTATCCGAAATTAATTTCTTTCAAAATTGCTAAATTACAGTACTTAGATACACAGAACATTATCAATTAATATTGAATGAATTCGATGTGCAAAATGGTGTCCACAAAATTATAGAGTTGAATGTTTGGGAGCATTGCAGTTTTTTCAACAAAGCAGATTAGACATTTAGCTCAAAAATAAAAAAAATCCATAGACGACAAATCGAGGGATCTTCCAGGTCATTCAATAAAATCTTTCATCTGAATCTATTGCTTTTAAAATCGTTAAAGATGTGGCCTTACCAATCTACTGTAGTATGGTAGCTGTGGAAGTGTTCTCTAATAATACTTCTCTATTTTCATTTTGTACATTTATTATAATCATATTAAAATTAATGTAGCTGGAGATCTGAATCTATGGTAACATACCTTCGTACACATCTTCTTTACCCTTATTAGTATTATTCATATCATCTCTGTATTGGTTGCAGTCCAACCAAACTCGATAAGTTCTTTGATCTCCTGGTAAAACTGGTCTAGGTTCTGGACCATCTTCAATTACCCTACCATTTGAATCTAGCATCCCTTCTACTTCACAGCCTCTAATACAAGTTAAGCCGACTTGAGGTAGAAACGGTTCTTTGTAGTTATATTTAGTTCCTGAAAGGGATAAATATTGAACAATTGTTAAATTATATTTTTTCATTCAACATACCTATTACGTTAGGAGGTTTTACAGAAATTAAAAAGCAGACATCATGTTTTCTCAAGTTTTCCCATTCTGTCTTGATATCTGGTCTTACTGCTAAGTTTACTGTAACGTCCGCCCTTACTCTACTAGGTCTTTTTTCACCAATATTAGGTTTTGCTACTTCGACCACTGCAAAATTGATGATTGGTTGAGCCATTCTAGCCCAACCACCCCAATAAATGCTGCCATCTTCCGCTTTCCTAGATAAACATCGGTCATAAAAAATGACAAACTATTTTTTTGCGTTAGAAACTCACCAAGGGCTTAATCTGCTAACAGCATCTTCAATATCTTGCCTTATTTCGTCTGAAAATCATAGGAATACATTTGTTTTTAATCTGTTGGTTGAATATATTGAATAGTATATTGTTTTACAAGGGAAATTGTTTGAAAGGAAAAGCGAGGGAAACACTATACTATTTCTACAACTGTTTATAATAAAAATACAAATTGACAGTTTAAATTAATAACTAAGAATATAAAACTAACGAAATCCCCTAAATAAAAATTTTAAATTTAATATTTAAGTATCTTTTTTAGCATACATTTTGAATGTAACTCGAGAATAAAAAATTTAGAACTAAAAAGATGATAATTACAGAATTTTTATAATAATCATCTGAACTAATACAACACTTTAATTTATTTGCATATTTTAAGACTCATAAATATTTCGGTTAAATGTGTTAAATATATTGTTCATGGCATTTTCGAAAATTAAAACATTGCGATTTTTTTTCAAATACAATAAAAATATTGTAGAAAAGTATACTAAAGACATTGGTGAAGACGTAAGTAGTGCTTGGTGATTCATATTTTTTCAACCGTTCCAAAAATCTATCATTTTAGCACAGGAGCTGATAAACATAATGGAAACTTGAGAAGAAGATGAGAAGAGTAGGTGAGTTTATTGGAAACATTGCAGTACATGTAAAATTTCTTCCACGATCTGCCACTATTACAAACATTTATGTTTTTGTAGGTGGTCGAAATTGAAAGTTTGATTAAAATATTTGTTAGTCATAAAAATAGTTTAACTGCTAAACTGCTCTCAACTTCTGCCTCAAGCTGCTCTTCTAGCCAATTCGAAGACCTGGAATGTTTTCGTAAGCCCTTTAGAACAGTTACAGAATAGTCGATGGCTGCGTTACTACACAACCAAAGGCCTAATTACAGAGTGAAATATAGAATGGTTTATAATTGAACAAAAACAAAAAAGAATGAATTGAAATTAATTGTGAGACAATCAATTATTTTTATATGTTATTTACTTTTCTTTGAAAAAGAGCAAGCATGTGGAATCAGCTACCAAGGCAAGTCTTTCCCGAGCTACAGAAGTTCACACGACAGACACTACTCGAGTTACTCGAGTGTAAAAGGGTTCACTCTCTCGTGCTTGCTTATTCTATAGAAAATGAATGATCTAAGAATGATAACCTCTTTATAAAAACCAGAATAAAGAATTATTGAGACAATAAAAATATTTGAGCAAATGTTCAAACATGAAAGCATTAATATAGTGCGGGACCTAGTAATAACCGAAATATCATTAACCAATTTAGTGCCCTCTGTGATTTCGATGTGGCATATTCTGTTCGTCTGTAGCGATTTTTTGGCTGATCCTACTTTGTACCAGGTTTTTTTCGACAAGGTAAAAATGTTTTTAAAACAATAATATTGAAAATAGAAAAGAGAAAAACTCAAGTGTATAAGTGGTTTAAAAATGCAGATATGTTGACAAACCATATTTTGGACACCCATCAATTGCCCGATGCAACGAAAAAGTTGATAAAACCTTTTATTGAGAAGTATTAAGATGGTTTTTCACAAAAGATCCCATTGGTGACTTGAGGAGACTGATTCTTCCATGACAGCCATCTCCGTTCAACAATTTTTAATACCGCTGCTTCACACACCTTACTCGCCTCATCTGGCCATGAAAGGACACTGATTCCGCAACAATGAAGAGGTAAAAAACAAGTAAAAGTTGTTAGCCATTTCTATAGATGAGCAAAAAAGTTTCAAACAGTTGTAATGGGCAGTATTTTAAAGAGGATCACGTTTTTTCAATAATTCCGCTTATTTTTAGACCCTTCCTCGTATTTTAACTTTGTTTACATTTGAGTTTATTATATAGTTAGTTCATATTAGACACAAATATCCTATAAAAGTTCTAGAACATTTTCAGCATTAAAATAATCGATGACTTCAATAATGTGGCATTGAAGAACTTCTAATAGGTCTCTAATGGTGGATCAATAGCCAAAAAAACAATATTGCTATTAAAACACTTACATGTAGATTCTAGTCTGAACAAATTGAAGTTTCTTAACAAGTAGTCATGCAAAGTCAAAAATTGCAGATTGAGTTTAGGTAACGCCAAGCAACCTTCTCCAGAAAAATAAGCCGTTGGGACTATATTTTCATCCCAAATAATATCTTCTGTCGGATAGAGCGGCATTTCGTTTAGAGCTTCTAGTTGAGATACTCTTTTTTCGTGGCGAGATATCTGAAAAATAATTAATTTTGTTATAAACACCTTGAAGGTAATTTCTTGCATATTAAGCCATTTTGAAAGTGATATTCTGTATTGGAGTCGTTGCTATGATTTATATTTATTATTTGTTGATATCAATTTTGATTGCTCATAAGTAACATTTACTTACCAATAGTTCTTTTAAAAATACTTCGTCAGTTCTACACCATTTATACTGTTCTTCTAATTCTTTAGATGGAATAAGATTCAAATATTCAGCAATCTCTCTAAGTTTTTCTTTACTGTAAAATAAGTAAATAGATAATAAAAAATGTTGATTTTGGTGTATAAGGTCCAGCACGTATTGAAGACTGAATGAAAATAAAAAGAAGACTTAGAAACATGGGAGAACATGACATACGAAGGAAAGATACGTTTTGACGACTAAAATGTGAGGAAATGATGAGCGAGATATTATAATCATAATTATGTTTATTTTTTTATGAAATCGTATTATTTATTTTTTAAATATATCTAAAATTCGACTAGGTTATATTAACTCATAAATTATGAAATAAAGCAAAATGGTAATTAAGAAGTTTAAATAAGCAAAAGTGTACGAAAGTTAAGTCAATATTGTCTGAAAGTCATTGACTCATAACTCATCATCCCCTCACTTTTATTCAAAATGAGGAAATGTCTGTAAGGGAATAACAAAACAAACCATAACCTAAAAAAATCTCGCAACATTTCGTTACCAGTTAGCTTTTCGCTACCCTTTCTACCTCTAAAACCAACCCTAAGTACGCTATCGAAAAATCAAAAATATTATAAATAGTTTTATTCTTCATTGTGATGAAATGATTGAATAAAATGTAATCTTTAAAAAATTACAATAAAATCTTTCAACAATTACAACAAGCTTAAAGTCAATTTATCGTTCCGTTCTACCAACTGTCAAAAACTAATGCGAGTGTTACCAAAATCCACGAAAATATACTTTCTTTTCGACTATTGGTAATGATGTAGGGGAAATATTTTTGTGCATGGGACAAATATTGAGTTACCAGTAGACAAGTATTTAATGACAAATGATCCTAAACTCAAGAAATTTTGAAAGTATGTTGTATTTACAATATACAAGTCATAGCCAAACAGAATTTTTTAATTTTTCGCAGATGCTTGTACATCAGCCTTTCGAAAAAAAAACAGACCAACAAAAAAAAGTCGGTTAGGTTTATTTTAAAAACTGCTAGGACAGAAGTTTCAAGATTTCATGAGAATTACCCATACACAATAATCTGCAATGGCTCCAGCTAAGAGCTCAGAGGAGGGGCTATAATTTCGAAAGATTATATCTACTAGCACTTTTGTTTATTAACTAACCATCAATATTCATTATTATGGTGTATCTTCTACTAATGCGTACTTAATATAGAAAATAACAACTTACCTTAGCGGTCCAAAATGTTTGATCAAACTCTTTCGTGTATCAACGCTGGCTACGTTTGCCAATGCAAAATTTCTTAGATCCGGAAATTTTACAAATGCTGCTTGCTACAAAATAAATTTCAACCATTTTGAACGCTTAGTTTTGTTTTGACATAAATATAATTCATTGTAAAGTTTTTTTTTTTAAATGGAAAACATTGAATATCATCAACTTTCAATAACAGGGCCGGATTCAGCTTTTTAGCGCCCCTAAGCCCAATAATTTTTTCCGCTCCCTAGTCTAATTAGAGTTACTTTTCTAAGAACTTTTATCAAAAAATCATATCAGGTCTATATGTCTACTGCTTAAAAACGACTCCACTTAACTTAATATAATGACGTTTGTGGGACTTTAACAAAAATGCGGCCCTGGCATTAAACAATTATTTTTCAAAGGTAATACGCCTACGCCAATGGAAGATGAGTTAGACACTGTGTATGAAGACTCTGCACCATCACAAACTGCAACCATCAGCGATATCATCGAAAATTATCGTCGGGTTAAAGTTATAAAGATAAAAAAGACTAACGGCAAATCAAAAGAATACATTTGCCATATACTGTTTGAAGAATTATACATGCCTAAGCTATCCGCGCAATGGGTGTCGGGTTTGCTCGCTTTGAACCAAAAGCACATTCGAATGAATATATCTTAGGCCTTATTGACGCGGTTTTAAACAAAATACGTCGAATTTGTTGGGCCAATTCATAACAGTGGATGAAACCTTGATCCACCACTATACTCCTGAAAGAAAAAGTCAATCAAGACAGTGGGTTGCAAAGGGCATGCCTGTTCCGAAAAATACGAAGACGTGTTCATCGAGTATCGTCAGCAGAGCATTATGCATTGTTACTTGATAAGATAAAGAGAGAAATGGCGAATAGCGACCGCATTTGCAGAAAAAGGAAGTAGTTTTCCATCAGGACTTAGGACAACGCACCTTCTCGCACTTCGGTGATGGTCAAAGCTAGAATTCAAGAATTGGTTGAGTACCCATCGTATACACCAGATCTGGCCCTCAGCAACTTTTCCCTGTATCCTAACCTAAAAGTTTCACTTGCAGAAGAGATATTTGCACCAGACGAGGACTTCGTCGCGAACGAAAATGTTTATTTTGAGAAAACAGACTGCAACTATTATTTTGAAGAGTTGTCTCGTTTATTTGTTGAAACCATAAATTAATTGATTGGCTAGTTCGATAGTAAGAAATTCATTTTAATATTTCACACTAGAATATCTTTTATTTTATAGTAATTAGTTTTTGCATAGTATGCATACGTGCGTATTGTCAGTCCCACATCACGTTATGTACGTAAAAATTATTTTTGGAATAATTGTTTATAACATGCGTTGTCCCTGGTAAGGACAACGGTCTTTCAGTCAGCGGTCCGCCAATCAGGTATAAAATTTTCTTGGTAGGCGATTGGAATAGATTAAAACAGATCCGTAATCTGTATATTTATGTTCACTTAGTTTTGTGCAGTATTTGCGTAAACTTTATATAATAAATTGCGCACGGCGGACAAGCAATTGGAATTATTGGTTATTTTTACGTTCTTGATATCAATTCCAATACTCTCCATGCCTATACGTATCCATTAATACTTGCTGGATAATTTTTCTTCAAATTTCTGTCCTCTTCCAATCCGGATTTGGAGTTAAAGTCACTCGATTCGTTTCGATATCGATGTTCTTTTGCTTAACATCTTCTGCAGTAGACGCGCTGGATACTTCTTTGTTCGATGTTAACCATTCAGATGAAGCGGTAGGTCTTTCTCCACCCTGTTCAGTTTTGGAGAATATGGTGTATTAAATTCAATTCTAGTAAGCCTAAGGTTGGTTTATTGCCACGCGAAGGGAGCTTGATGGCAGATATTTAGTAGAACCGTTTATATAAGCCATTCGAGTGAGTCTTTATCATAATTCTCTACAATTTTGCTGATCACTTCAATTGTCAGAGCAGCACAACAGGATTTTTACTCTTTGGAAGTAACTCTCTACTTTTGGTCGTGAATACGTTTTGGTATTCTCAAAAGTTGTGTCTATAAATCACTCTATTTTCCAACTAAAATTCTGAAAATACTTTGGGAAGAAACTCCGAAACGTTTTCGTAACTCCCTTCTTCATTAGCTTTATATTGGAAGCTCAATCTTCAAGAATACCAATCAAGTGTTCTTTCGAAGCCTCCTCAAGAAATTCATGTTTTCACTTTTAACAGAAGAATTGTTTACCTTAATACATACGAGAAAAGAGTGAAAATGCCATCAAATGGTATGCAGATGGCTCAGAAACAGCAGACAGAACTGGAATAGTAGTGTACGGGCCTAGAACCAAACACTCTGAAAGCTTGAGCAATACATTAAGCAATTTTCAAGCAGCAATTGAAAAATTTCAAGCTGTGATCAGATATTGGAGCTCGGATCATTAATGGCTGCTTGGCTAATGTTTAAGTTCGAATTACATTTTTTAGTTGCTTTTTTACCCAAAATTTCAGTGTTTTGTTCTGTTCATTATTCCAGTACTGTCTATTGTTTTAGAGCCCTCCGTCTACTATTTGATAACATTTCTATTAATTTCTAATATGGTATTTCAAGTAAAATTTTTCTCAAAGCTAAACTTTTTCAATATTCCATTCCGAGGAATGTTCCAGATCCCCCTTCTTAGGACCGCCCATGTGTGTGCATTAATATTTTATTAAAGGTTATCACAAAATATTATTTAGATAAAAGATTATCACCTGCAAGCTGGTTATTTTTGAATAATGGATCTGAGTCATGTCATGATCTGTAAGAGGATCGCCGGATTCATCACTTATTTCAAATCTGGAGTAGAATTTCAGCATTTCCAAAAGCTGTAACAACAAAAAGTATTTATGATAAATAGTACTGTGATTTCCACAATAAATTGGTTGGATTATATATTTTCCTTAGTCGCAATTTCTTAGTAAGTTTTTAGTAATTCAAGCTGCAAGGATTATAATAAATAAAGATTCGTTAATAACCTATTAAAAAAATTATAAATCTATTCAAAGATATATAGCAAATTTTCTTATAAGAGTGAATCAGTAACAACAATCATCGATTTCATGTAAAAAAATTTATTTCCTGAATGAGTAACGTCAAATTGATATAATGACGATATTTTGAAAAGGATTGATTCAAATTATTCAGGTTTTACCTAAGTCGACCTCACTGATGAAAGCGAAATTGTATATATAGGGGTTTTGGTTTCGAGATAAGCATAGGATTATTTATAATCGAGTGTATTTGTTTGTTTTCAGTCAATTTACACATAGTGGTTTGTGAAAGGTACAATAAGCGATTTTGTGATTATTCTGGATTTGCAACTATTGAGTACAATGTAAGTAGTTTTAAGTAATTTTCAAAAATTATCATAAATTACTTGAGGTCAATAATGTTCTAAAGTACAGCAATTTTATAAATAGGAAAAAAGCAACTGAAATTAAATTCCAATGTAGTATATACAGAGTGTGTCCCATAATAACCCACACAGAACAGAGGCCTATAGAGGAGCCCAAAATATAACGATTGGGGGCAATTTACTTTTATACTAAGTTATAGGGCCTCAAACTGGGTAAAAAATTTCAAAACAAATCAATTTTTTGCAAGCCAGCAATTTGAAAATACCAATTTTGGTAAACTTTATGTTATTGTTAACGGCTTTAAGGAATGATCGAAACATTCTGGGAGGTTGATTGGGGTGTTCTATTTCACAATTTTTTTTTATCTGTCAGTTGATTAATGATAACTAAGTTGGATTTTTTGGACCGTTGCTGATATTTATACTGAACACACTGTTTACACTACAACTACTTCTACACTCAAAATTACACTGTTTGAAACGCATTTCGATAACCAAGACTGAAGGTGAACTGCAGTTTACTTACAGCAGTTACTTACTACAGTTTACCTTACTCTGAAGTCGATAATTTTGTTATCGAAACGCGTGTCAGACCGTGTTGGTGTAGTTGTAGTGTAACAGTGTGTTCAGTCTCAATAATGTTATTTAAAAAATCACAAAAAAGTCAATAATTGGCTATGTATTGATACATCAAATTTGAAAAATTGGAATTCAGTTCGTCTAGTAATTAAATTGTTGTAAGTATGTTTTGAATGAGTGAAAAGTTTTTGTGAATGGAACTGTAGAAGAAGCGTGGAAGAATATCGAAGGACGTTTCCTAATCGCGTGGTTCCTCACAGAGAACCATTTTGTAATGTTGAAAGATGGGCTCGACAAACAGGAAAGTTAGTTAGTGATAATCGAGAACGTCCTGCTCAAATGAGTGTGCGTGATGAAGAACTAACTTATTTGAATACCATTGACGATCAACAACTTTATCTAGACAAAGTTTCTAACTGTGTGTCAAGATCATCAGTACAATTATTAATTTATTACATCCATATCAAGCTCAAAAAGTGCAAGATTTCTTACCTCAAGATTTGGATCAGCCTGTCAGTTTCTGTCGATCTATTTCACGTTAGGATATTCACTTTCAAAAGAAAATTATTTGCATTGATTATTGATGATTGCTTTACTCGTGAGGATGTTACAAAAACCCCTATGTAAAAAATGAATGGCATTTCCAACGTGAGTATAAGGTTAATGTTTGCTTATCGATCATTATTTGATTGAACCAGTTTCTCTAAAATACTCTTGCGCATTTATTTGACACTTTGCTATTAGGATTGAGATTGTAGCGTTAGTTTTTGTGTGATAAAGCACCAACTCATTTTAGAGACTTTTTAAACCGCAATATTCAAATACGTCGATTGGACGAGTAAATAATTGTGCTCAAGCTTGGCCTCCCTGCTCACCGGATCTCAATAGATGTGTTTAATTTCTTTGGGGGCGTTAAAGGGGTTTGTTTATTCTTCTCCGGTTGATTCCCGAGAAGAATTGTGGTATCACATTACAGACAAACGCAACGTAATTTAAAATGATCATCAGCTATTGGCTACAACAATTTAATTAGTATAAGAACTGAACTGCTTATTGTCAAATTTGATGTATAAATTCATAGCCAACTCCTCACTTTTTTGTGTTAATCGACTTTTCCTCGAAAATGTCAGAATTTTCAAAAAAATTACAAAACTAAAAAATGTCCATTCTCCATAGTATAAGAATGGAATTCGGAAATATATTTTTTATGATATTTATACTCGATTCAGACGGAACTGAGCACAGGGAGGCGAGCGCACCCAAAGTGTGAAATAAATATTCTCTATTTGAAATATTAAAAACTTGATAGTAGTTAGTGGATTTTTCTATTATCGCATGTGTCATTTCAAGCCAAAATATTAACGAGAACTCAGTGTAATATTGATTAAAAAATGTGGTAAAACTGTTGACAGAGAGATTGTTACAACCTGGTAGGTTGCGCGAGGTCTTGAATACAGTCAGTTCATACTGAATATTTTGTTGACTCCGATATATTTTACAAACTTCTTTTACATGTAAATAAATAGAAAGAAAATCATTATTACGTAGTAATAATTCATAAACTACATTAAAGAGGTGTGTCAAATAATTTAATAGAAAATATCTGCTATACTTGGAATGGAGTGACAAGACGGTTAAAAATACTCAGGTAGTCATTCGAATGATACATCTAATTAAGGATAAATCTGGATAATGACTGTTTTCGCAATAATGCATAATATACGTTAAAAATGTATGCTGCGAATAAACAAAAACAATAAAAAATATTTATCTACCGCATGGAATACCTCGAAATACACTGTTACAACGGTTTAATGACGTATGTGTTCTTCCTCGATATTCCTCCACAAAATTGTGACGAATAACCTAACCTAACCTAATCTAACCACTTTCCAGTTGCTAGAATTAATGTTCTCAAATTCTCTCATTCATATCGAATGAATCAAAATCACTGTCATATGCAGAAATCTCTGGATATTTTTTGCAGTACTATTTCCAATATAAAACAGAAAATTTTTACCGTTTACACTTTATCTAAATGTACCATTTTTTATTTGAACTTTACAACTCTTATGTATGTTTTCCCCACCTTTTAATTGGCCCTTGTGCTGTAGGGTGGTGTAAATAAATAAATAATGCTTAAAAAAAATGTTCGTCATGACTTTTGACTGATGGCCTTGGCCTTCTTTGGCGTCGATTCTCCTCTTTTGGCCGTTATTTGTTCTCTCGTGCACCTACCATCTTGAGATAAGGTTTTTCCTACTCAAGCAAGTTAAAAGAATAAGACCATGGTATGAAAATTATATAAAGCAGTTGGTACTCTCAGAAGATGCCATGAGAATCATGTAAAACATATAAATAGAACTGAATTCTTATTTTTGGCCTAACAAATTTCTCATGGATTATGCGAACGAAGATTTTTATTTTTATGGGTTGCATAGCTCGAAAATATTGTACAACATCAAAGAAAAATTTTGATAAAGCTGTCAATGGTCCAGGGCCGGATTAAGCTAGGGGCTTGGGGGGTTATAGCCCCGGGCCCCAGGTCCAAGAGAGCCCCATCATTTGGAAATCATTCTGTATTTTTTGATGTGTTGACACCACAAATCTAACGTATTGATATTATTTTATGAATTTTTCCGGGTTTTCGAATTCCTTAAGGGGGCCCCGTCATTATTTTAGCCCCAGGCCTTATAAATCTTAATCCGGCCCTGCAATGGTCCATTGCTGGTAAAATGAGAAAAATATTTAGAAAATATCATTTTTATTACCTTTGAACAGAAAACGATCACCCCGAGTCAACCCTTATAGATGTTTTAAGGGGATATTTAAAATTTACGATGTATAAAACACTTCGAAGAAGATTCAATGATTTGAGAATCATGCTGGTAGGAAAAACTATCATTAGTCATATATATATTAAGGCTGTTCTATTTTTGATATTATTTGTTAATGCAAATTTGTTTTACATGTATGATATTTCCATATGGCGAATTATCTTTTAATTAAATCGGTCTCATGAAACAATTTACGATTCAAATATTTGATAGTAATTATTATCATTTCAACGAAATTTCTCAAAACGTTTTATAAATTATTATTACATATCCGCAAATATGGAAATTTGAAATTGTTTTTTCAAGTTTTACTTTGCTGGTTAAAATTGGTGTATATGTATCACTTTTATTAACCATGTTTTACTTCTAATTAAGATTTATGTGTTTTTTTTCAATTATTTATTGCCATATGTTAGAAATTGAAAACTATAATAAATATTGTCATTAAACTAAGCTTCGGAGTCTGTACTAAATATAATCCAATTTATTATAAATTTGATCAAGAATAGACCAATGGACGGGAAATTTTTCATGACATAATAAAACACTGCTCAGGAATTTCGAAATAAATGCTATACGAGGTGTGATAAAAAAGAAAGTGATTGTTTTACATTTATAACAAATTTGAATCCATGACTAAAAGCATTTCTGGAAGTCTTTCACCTGCTCTCCCTTTTAGGACAGTTTTTATTCTCGGAAGGACCCAAAATTCGCGTGGTGCTAAGTCTAGTTAGCGAAACGAATTTTTAGAAAGAAGAAAGCCGTAGGTCAATGTTTTAGATCTATTTCCCGTACATATCCATTTCAAGTAGTCAATAGTGTTTGGACAGACAGTTTTGTCCTCTTTGTGTCCTTAACTGACTCATTTAAACTTATAAATCACTCATTTACACTGGTGTTTTATTAAATGATTACTATAGATTGATTTTAACATTTCTTTGGTATCTATTTTCAATCTCAAATAAAACTAAATATTCCCTATTTATGTTGCACGATGGACGGTGCAAATATGATGTCACTCAACGAGCTGACAACTCAGAACAATTTCTAACATGTCTATTATCCCATATATCAAACTCTTCTTCATGTGCTTTTTCTTTCCAGAGTTATTCTTTGAACTTATTTATTGTTTACTGTTTAGTTCCTACCATCATTCTGTATGTTAAATTTTCTGCCTAGTCTTCTTAATCCTTGATAAACTACAAAATATATGCAATGTTAGTATTGAATAGTATTGAAAAATTCGTCATCGGTCGTCTTTTTATTTGTAAATTTCACAAATAAATTGATCATTATATCCGCCATTCTTATCACTTATGTCATGAATTCAATACTGCAATATAACAAAAATTCCGTGTGATCTGCTCGTTGCGAATTCGTCGTCAAAGAAACACCGCGTCCCTTATTTGCTGGGATATTGTTGAAAAACTTGTTTGGACATCATCCATTACTTTCTAGATTATGGTGCATCAACCGATGGCGCCTACTCGAATTAAGCAGGAAAAGATTTTATTTCATGCATAACGCTCAAGGTTTTGTAATGAAACAAAAAAAAAAACTACTTTTGGCTATGGGCACAGCTGATACTGCGCAGCACACCGTCTTAAATTACCTCAGACAACTACGTATGTCTGGTATTTTCGATAGAGTTTTGACTGATCAAGATGCGTTTGAGAGAGCCTGAGGAAACTTTCTGAACAAAAATTATTAATAAGAATTGAAAATCGCATTTGTGCAGGGGATAAATGCATTTGGAATAGTGAAATGAGTTCAATTTTAGTACGCGGTGGATTTCGAGGTCGAGGAACCTGGTGCCTAGAGTGGCCGACATCTACGTCATCTACTGGAATCCCGTGAAAGTTCGTTATGTAATTGGCCAAATATATAGATCATAAGAATTTTCGAGGTCATTGAACCGAAAATATCGCGAAAGAAAAAGTGTACGTTATTTTCATTATTAAGGATTGCAGTTATAACTTATAATTCATTATAAAAATTAAATAATTTATAGTTTAAAGTATGATAGTGGAACAATAATTAAATGTTCATTTTTTTTGCTGCAGTATAGTTACGTTTCTTCACTTTCATGCCTGCACAGTTTCTGCAAACGACACTGCAGTGTGAGCTGCATCCACATGTACTCAACAGGATTCATGCCGCATTGATCTTTGTGAAACCACATTTACACTTAAACTCTTTTCAATTTTGAAAATTTTCGACGCTTCGGCTCCAACTTTGAGGCCACTATCAATAGAACGGAGGGGATAGGGTGGTTACTCCTTTACTGGTAAGATGTGTTCTGATTCTAGAAAAACGTGTTGAACAGCGTTCGAATTTGGAAAATTATCGACGTTTCGGCTCCCACTTTAAAGTAATTATCAAGGGTGGGGATAGGATGGTTATTCGCTAATTAGTAAGACGTGACCCAATTCTTAGAAAAAAACTGTTTGAACTGCGTAGGAATTTTGAAACTTCTCGACGTTTCGGCTCCCACTTTTATTCGTTCATTGGTAAGAAGCGATCAGATTTGATGGTCTCAATCTGCCTAATCTACGCAACGAATCGCCCCTTTTTTTGTTTCAGCTTTTCATTTCTTCGGTGAAATTCCAAAGAGTAGGCAGATTGAGGCCTTGGAATCTACTAAAAAATATTGATGACGGATTTCCACAGTAGATGTCAGCCACCCTGGGAACTAGGTACCTCGCAGACCTTTTCTATCATGATATTCAGAAATTTGGTGCTTTATTTTGATAGCTTAGTTTTCTGTTTTGCTTTTCGATTTTCGACAAAAATTAATCCTTTTTCCTAGTTGTTTGAATTTCAAGATTTTCAGCTAGTTATTCACCAATATTACCAATTTGACGAATGTTTTTTGTTTGAATCATTAACAGAAGACAATGAACGTTTGTTCAGTGTTTCAAGAGATTTGAAGAACGTGTCGTTAGAACTATTTTTCATACGTGATAGAAAATTGTTTCAATTTCATTTATTTTTAAGTATGTTATTAATTTCTGTAAATTGTTGATAAGTGAACTCGTACTCTATCGAAAAACATGGTAAATCTAAACATATTCACGAACGTGATCAGAGTAGAAAACGCCAAAGCTGAGCATGGAATAGGACCGCATTTATGAAACGTGAGGTTTGAAATAGATACAAAGTGAACGGCCAAAATATGGAACACAACCATTTAAAAATTTGAAAATATGTGTATTGGAGCATCAAAACGGAATCTTCATTTTTTACTTCGATAAACACATTTCTTTATTCCTCATCAGATGACATTGAGCTTCCACTTGCAAATCTATAACAATGTTCCACATTTTGGCTTCAACCTTTTCCTGGATATGTTGAATACACTTTTTCCACTTTTCAGGAGTAATTCTCTTCGAGAAAAATTGCATCTAGTTCACAATAGTAGGGCGCTAATCGTGAAATGGTTTTATTTTGCTTTTTCACCAATTTTAGGAAGTCTGTTAAGATTTCGTGTATACAGGCGTATCATCAGTCAAGTTGATTTGATGTTTTATTTGATTTGTAAAGCTGAGTGATATTCCGTTGCTGTAAAATATATCTCTATAATTACAATAAAAGCGTGAGCAGCAGAGCTCCATCACGAAAGTCGAATTTTTCGTCGAATGAAGAACTTAACTAATACACAAACAAATCTTTCCATAAAATGAATTTCTCAGAAATGATCAATCAATTCTCAATCTTATTTCACAGGTTAACTCTCTCTCTCGAATGAAAATTCATAATTTCAATAGACCCGGTGGTCTCGAACCCTCTTGCTCAATTCCAATTGACAACAAAGAAAAAATTATCATAATGACAAGAAATTTCGAAAATAAGAAGTAAAAAAAATCACCCTAGCAACGATCTTACTCGTATTATTCATTAAATAGGAGGCGGTCCAGTTCAACAATTACAACGATCAAAATGATTTCGGGCGTTTTGTGCTAGAAGAACTGAAGAAGAAAACTTTGAACTTGAGAAAGACAATTCTTCAACATCACCCCTACTTGCATGCGAAGTTCGAACCCTCTAGTTAAACATTTTCTGGCCAAATATAGAAAGAAAATATAACAAAAATGACCATAAAATGGAGAGGGGTGGAGATGGAAAGTTTCGACCTTAGGCAGGAAATCATCTCGCAATTAATTGAACCTACACGTGAAATTTCATTTTTCAGTCGCTTTTCGTTTGACCTGCAGAGGTGAGCAAAGGTCAAAAACCACTTTTTTGCACTGCGACCCCTCGAAATATTCATTTGTTTTCAACCAAACTCTAATAACATCAATTCGCCGCCAAGAAAGCCATGTATGCTAATTTTGAACCAAATCGGACCCATAGCAATTGCTCGAGAGACGAAAATAAGAATTGTAGCTTAAACAGATATATAGATATATATATATAAACTACAGACATTCGAAAAACCGTCATAATCGTGTTCAGGAGGTCTCAAAACATGGGAAAAATGATGTGCCCCCCATTTTTCTTCTAGTCATGCCTACCGTCTAATTTTTCCTTGAAAAATTCGGCTAAAAAGAGATTTTTCAATTACCGTTCCAGTATTTTACACAACCTCTCTTTTTAGATAATTTTTCAGGGATATTTACAACGAAGTAATGAAGACAGTTTAATGAGAATATTTTATTTTCCTCAATTCTAATTTCATCTCATTTTAATGAAGAAGTTTATTTATATTCCAATTAAGTTAGCAAACTTTTTGTATAACATGGCCATTTTTCCTTGAAAAATGCGACTAATAAATTTCTGATTGTCAAATCCGTATCCAGATTCGCATTCTAATTTATCGACAAAATTCACTTCAAGTGGATTTATAATTTCAATTTGAAAATGTTTATTAATAGTTAATTTTACCGAGTTCTCATTACTATTTATTATTATTTTAATACATATTACTAAACCATTTCTTAGGTTTTCATATCAAGGCAACGGCCTGGAATGACTATGGCATATTATAATAATAATAATTTTGATGTACGGTAGATTTGATTTTAAAGCGTTTACTAATATTACGTCTGGTTGTGGGAATGTGAATTTTTTCGGGAAAATTCTGAATTGCATTTTAAGGATCGTTGCATTAGAACATATCTTGGTTGTTAGTTACATGATCATTAACATGTGCGTAATGATAATTGCGTAATCACAGAAGTATTCAGTTTCAGGGTCAGAGATATATGGGTTAAGGTTATCTGTTGATTGACAATTTTCATTTGGATATTCTACTGAGTTTGAAGTTTCAATATTATAATTAATTTGTTGATTTAGACAATCAACAGTTCGAGTGTAAAGCTCATTAGATATGAATTTAGATTTGGGGTGAAATCTGGTGGTACTTGATGATGTGTCATGGATTCTGGCTTATAGTTTTGTGAATTATTAGATCTATCAATTTGTTGTCTAGGAATATTTTGACTTTGAGAGTCTGTTTGACTATATTGGTTATAGAAAGTCAGTTAACGTTTTTGATTTTTGGAAAAGGGATGATGTTGAATAGGAAAATCGTTATGACCAATTGTAATTATTATTATGTTGGAAATTCGGTCCGAATTGAAGTGAATTCATGAAAGTTGGTTGCTGTGGTTGAAAAGTTTGTTGTTACTCAAATTTGGTGAAAAGATAGGTGTTGGTTGTCTATAATTTGGAGTATTAGCAGGTGTTATTCTTAAACTAGGCCTAAAAGTATTGTTTGAGTTTAAGTGAGTTGAATACATGAGGTAAAGTTTGTTAGTAATGTTGATGATTTGTCATGGATTCTGGCTTATAGTTTTGTGAATTATTAGGTCTATTAATTTGTTGTTTAGGAATATTTTGACTTTGAGAGTCTGTTTGACTATATTGGTTATAGAAAGTCAGTTAACGTTTTTGATTTTTGGAAAAGGGATGATGTTGAATAGGAAAATCGTTATGACCAATTGTAATTATTATTATGTTGGAAATTCGGTCCGAATTGAAGTGAATTCATGAAAGTTGGTTGTTACTCAAATTTGGTGAAAAGATAGTTGTTGGTTGTCTATAATTTGGAGTATTATCAGGTGTTATTCTTAAACTAGGCCTAAAAGTATTGTTTGAGTTTAAGTAAAGGTATAAGTAATTCCTTATATGAGTTTTTAAAGCTAAATTATTATAATTTTCTAGTTGAAGTATCCGTTTAATGCCGTTAATATTACTTAGAGAATTTAATTTTTAAATAATTAGACAAAAACCTTAAAATAACATTTTTGTTAAACTCAACTACACCTTGGTAATGTTGACATTAGCCAATTTTAGCCGATGTTTAGTTGTAACATATAAATATTCATGCATACTACTGAATAAAAAATAATAACGTCGAAATTTTATCCATATATATAATATCTACTTGATGATGCAATCCGTATTTTTACTTGTAGAATAGCTAAATCAATCTCTACATTATTCATTCAATAAAAGAATTTCCATATAATAAATTCTAAAAAACCTGTCAAATATTATTCTTATTTTATGTATAATCCAAACATTTTGTGTCTCTCGAAATTGTAGTGAATTTTAAATTATGAAAATCACACATTTCTAATGCAACGAAAATACCTATGATCTAAAACTAGAATATTTGGTAGGCGCTATCTAAACATTTTAAAACTAAAAAAAAACGAATTATGTACTGTAAATAGTAGCATATCGTTAGTTTATTAAAAAATTCGTCGGAGCAATAACTTAATCCATTGGCCACATTTCTTAAGCATACTTAATAAGGTTATGATTCAAAATGTACTTTTTATAGAGACTTTGAAGGGTATAGATAAAGAGAAAAATCTGTGTACACGAGAAATGTCCGTCAAAATGTGTTAAATAAGGGTGACACTACATTAGCATCAGGAATCGCCAAATATTATTAGTGAGAAAGTACGATCACTCTAGGTGCACCTTTTCCCATAATAATTATTTTAGAGTGAAAAAACGACAATTCCGATCTGAAAACTAATATTTTCTCTGAAATCTCCGGCGACGAATACAAGACATTTGCTCATTTTTCACATAATTTCAAACAAACCCATATTTACAATATTTTGGCACAAAACCGAGAAATATTCGGAATATTGTTGTCGTCCCTGAGTATAAAATTGAATAAATTCGAAACTATGAGAGTAATCGTGGTAATTATGGTATCAATCGATTGAGAAAACCTCAATATCTGTTCTCAATTCCATTGCAATTCTACATTCTCAAACATACGTGTATTATACAGGGTGAAAGTCGAGACAAATTTTTTTCTCAAAAAAATCCACATAAAAATTCATATTATCTACAGATCAGCAGCTGAAACGTGGTAATGAGGAAAAATCGAAAGAAGACTATGGGTACTATCATAGAAAATATATACCTCTTTCCCCTTGATTATGCAAGGCAAGTTATCGAGGTTTGAATTTGAGCTTTTGCAACGGAATTCGACATTTCAAAGGGTTCAAATCTTATGACTTCGATTTCAACCATATTTTGTACATGGGGGTTGAATGATATAGCTATTGCTACATTCATACCTGACCCTTTTTGAACTGTTATTTGTCCTATACAGCTGAACACTTTGTCAACTATAATATCCCATAAGAGATACTTTCGCTACAGCAGTTTTATTGTTAGTATCCGCCATGTTTCTGATGTTATCTGTCTAAATTTCATATAAATTTGGCAGATGAATTGGTTTTTATACTCATATAAAAAAATTTTATTCGTTCTTGGGTATGTTGATTTTTTACGTAGAAAATTAATTAATAAACCCAACCAGCATCTAGGCTTCAACCACTGGGAAAACTATAAGGCGTGCCCATGTGGTTGAGCCTCGTAGATGTGATGCCTATAGTGTAAAAATGGCGTCGCAAATAACCATGTTTGGTTGAAAGACCAGTCACCAGTCAACTTCAAATAGAGCAAGACAGGCAAAAGCCTCCTATGGATGGATTAGATTTTTCCATCCTCTCAAATCGAACTATCAGGGTCATGCAGTAGAGAACTGATCAGTTACCCGTAGTTGACGCCATTTGATGATAGGATATAAAAGTTATGAACAATTCGTCATATTCCGTTGTTTCCATAAAAAATCCAGATGAGAAACAATTAATTACTTTCAAATTCAGATTTGCTCAAAAGGTTCAAAACATTTATTTCATTCTCATATTCGCGTCGAATCGAATGAAGAGATATCCACTCATAAATACCAAATTTTCAAGATTTAATAAAAAATTTCCATTTATGAGACCACCAGCTGTAAATACATAGGGTTCTTTATTAATTACAAATTATTATATATATATATATATATAATTAATACATAAAAACTTTATATCCAATTATGTTTTAATATATCTCAAAAACTAGTTTTTAAAAATGGAAAAAATCATATTTTTTCTCATTCAACAAACATATAAATAATATCAATAGTACAATTGAGAAGTTGAATTTGGTTAATTCAATCGATAACGGTGATTATTATCTTTGCTATTTGCTTATTTTGCATCATTTTATCATTTTATCTTTTGCTAGATATGCAGCTCACTACTTACAGTATTAAATATCAATTTTAAATCCCAGACATTTGAGTAGACAGATCTTTGTTACATGTGTGCATAATCTCAAAATTATTTTTTGTGAATGACAAATTATACATAAAATATGTAAAAGAACGAGGAATATATTTTCAAAACGAATTGCGCAAACGCATACTAAATTCAGATGCTAGCACTGGTACATTATTTTTGCACATTCCATTTCCAATTAAAAATTGTATACGTTTGAATCTGTCTTGTGTACTCTCGATGTTGTGATAAAATATATAATCGGCTTCGCGAAACTTAGTGATTTATTTTTGTGTCAGTTGTTTGGGGTATGTAGTTTCAATTAATGTTCGAAAATATACTCATCAGGTGTTTGTCAAATATTTACTTATGATTTTTTGAAATCTAAATGCTTATCTTCAACTTAACTCGTAAAACATGAGTGTTTTAAATACTTTTTATCACTTTTGAGAAGTAATTAATCATTTCAACGTAGCTTAAAGGGAAACAAGGGAACATATTTATATTATAAATCTTGCAAATCTTTTAACATATAGTAGAGATAATTTTTGTTTCGTTAGAACCACAACAATTACAATTCTCAATTTCTTTTTATTATTCTATTAAAAATTCTTTACGTTATTGCTACATAAACCATTATAAAAGTATTTCAGACTTGCCTCTCGGATGTATAAAGTTCTTTTCTCAACCGCATTGTATAAATTTGGAGTTGTTTTGTTTTGTAAAATTTTTATTTCTCCTGAAGATCTCTACAGCTGCATCTTCACTGGTAAACATAACCTTATCTCACTTCCATATAAAACCTGTGTGATTACGAGATTTCTTCATATGTCCAAGTCAACTGTAACCATATCCCGCTATCATAGGACCATACTTGAAGACCTCTGTAACTGCATCTTCACCAGAAATCAAAGATACGTCGTTACAATTACTCTTCCTAGAACTGTCGTCGCCATTGTAATTCACGAATACCTATATCTCTATAACCTTCCTTGAACAGTTGTGTCAATTGCCATTAATATTGACATCTTTTAGACGATCTGACAACCAAATAGAAAATTTGCAGGTTTCCAAATAAAATATCTCTCCAGCATTAAGCACCAAGTCTAACTTGAAGACCTCTGCAGCTGCATCTTGACTGGAACGTTCCGTATTAGAACGGATGCTTTATTTATCCATCAAAGACATATCTTCACAATTACTCCTCCTGGAACTGTCGCATTGTAACTCACATTTTCTAAGCTTTATATCGATCTACAGTGGTAATATTGTCTTAAAACATTTTCCATAGTTAAATCCAGTTTTCCGGCAGCCAAATATTCATTTCAAAAATAAGTTTTTTAAAACTCAAATGTCTACTACTATCCTGCGCTGCTTTTCAATCGAATCCAAATATTCTGTAGGTTAAGATCATTCTAGAGTATTCGATAACTGCATAATTATAGGGATAAACTACAGGGGGGAAATTTAACAATCTAATCTCTTTACAATTCAAGGTAATGGGAAGATAATGAAAATAACGCCGTACAATTTTTTTAAACATCTTGTTTTTCAAGATGTCAAAAATTTTAAGTTTCTTCAAAAGGAATTGAGTTGCTTTAATACATTAAAATTCAAATAAAAATTATGTCGTGAAGTTCCAGATACACTCACAAACAAAAAATCATCGAAAGAAAGTGAAGAAAATAAGGTAATAAAGAAAAAAGGTCTGGTTCAAAACCATGTGATTTTGAAATAAATTACTTTTAATTGTTATCCAACATCATTAATACAAGGTATAATAAAGTGTGCTTTGCAACAATACAGACCAAGAAAAGAGTCTGGAGCAGCAAACTGCGAAACAACATTTCGAAACAGAAAACATGATGAAAATAAGACAGAAAGGAATATTTTTAGGAATTCACTAACATTTCCATAAGAAGTATTTGAGTACACATGTCAAGGTCTCATTATATGTAAACAGATCTTATGACATTCTTTCTATAATGAAAAAACTGGTACTGTCTATAAACAGGTTCAAAGTATCAATTTCTTTTCTTAATAAATTTATACTTAAAATTATTGATGACGGTGTCTCTCGATCAATTTTATATTTTATTTGTAAGCTAAATTATTTTCAAAAGATAAATATTTCAGCATAAAATATACAGACCTCCAAAAGTCTTGACCCCCTTGTTTATTTGTCACATGATTATTTTAATTTCAGCACTTTTTGTTTAGAAATACCTTCTTATCTTATCATATAAATAAAATCAATTAGGAAGCAAAAACTTGTTTTTGTATGATAATATTCAGAATTTTGTAAAAGAAGTCAGTTTTGGATTGTAGTGTGTATAGAAAGTATTCCTTGAAGTTTGTCTAAGATGCCAGGAAATCCGATTTCTCAATTTGATAGAGCAAGAATTGTGGCCCTACACCAAGAGGGTCTCTCAAATCATGAGATTGCTAGGCGTTGCCAAGAACCTCGATAAGGCGGGTTCTACCTCGACATAGAGTCACGATTTGGCCAACAGAGTGATAGTCGCCGGGAAAGAATTTGGAGAGGCCCAGGTAGACGAGAGCGACTAATTTTCGCAAGAGGCGTTGTCCCTTATCAAGGTGGTTCAGTTATGTTTTAGGGGGGTATAATGTATGGTCGTCGCACTCCACTTATTCTTATTGAGCGAACAATGACCGGTGTCATATACGCTCAAAACATTATCCAAGCAATCGTGCAACCTTTGCAAGATGATAATGCCAGACCACATCGCGTACCAAGTGTACAGAATATGCTACAAGAGGGAAATATCCAAACATTAAACTAGCCAGCAAACTCGCAAGACATGAATCCCATCGAACATGTATGGGATTATCTTGGCAGAGCAATATCCAATAGAGAGGGCCCCCCTTTAACTCTCCGGGACCTAACTGCAGCTGTTCAAGAAGAGTGGAACAATATACCCAATATGATGAGCTAATTCGTGGCATGCCAAGACGCGTTGGAGAATTAATTACAAGAAGAGTAAGGAAAAGTCCACAAAAGTATTGCAACGCTTATTCTTGATCTTACTTTTTCTGCAAACTCTCTATCACTACTTTTTTGCAGATATGCGTAATTATTATAGGAAAAGTTTTTATTAATAATATGAAAATTATTATAGAATTGTCCTGCAAGATTTCTTCACTATAGTTTTTGTTATCTCAGTGACTTAATGAGGTCTTCTCCAAAGAAAAGCTTCTATCAGGTCTGATGATCATTTTATTTTGAGTTTTCTATTATTTTAAGGTTCGATTGATTGGTAGAGTACTGCATTCATATCATTCTCGAGTTTGTAGGGGTATTTGATGCTTTTTTCTTTAATAGCAACCTTAATGTATTTGAGACCTGTTTGAATCTTCTGGTTTGATGTATACCAAGCTGCATTGGTTACCATATTTTTGAATGGCTTCTCTGAACTATTGATATATTGTATTTGCAGCTCCATTCCATAAACCCATATTGGCTTAATGATTGGTTTATATACAAATAAATATGTTATTTATAATAGACTCCTTGTTTCAGATTAATGAGAATGAATGAGATGATTTTCCAAACGATATTTCTTGTAATATTGTCAAAAAGTCATTTGATAAATGGAATGTCAAATTGTTGTCAGGAACCTAATATACTCCTAAAATATGGACACTGTAAGGACGGTTCTATGGCAAAGGAATTGAATTGCAAAAAAAAATTCTACTCCGATTTAAATGATTCATCAATTACTTATACCGAAAATAACGGCGATATTAAATTCGACGACTTTGTATTGTCTCCTGACCAGTACGTAACGCTTTTCTATATCCTGTGTAATTACCCCAAACTTACACCTAGTTTTGGAATTATGTGACGCTTTTACTTTTCAGATACTGCAAAACATTTTTAGCGCCAAAAAATACAGAAGTTTTTCTAATATGTGCAGATGAATCAGAATCTGATGAATGGAGTCGTATAACCAGAACTGTTTTCACAGTTTTACAACTTATCTCTGTATTTTTTATTATTCTAACGATAATTGTTTATTTAGTGGCTCCGTTTGTACTATATCTCCAGGTAAATATAGTTTCATATCAGGTCCCGATATTCAATTCCTTTTTTAGTCCATAGTGTGAGACCTGTATCAGTTCAAACAACATAAACATAAGAAACAACCTCTCAGTTTATTGCTTTTACCACCGATATACTATCAACTGACATGACCGGATTATTTCCATCAGTTTCCGAACAACAGTGAACATGATTCGGATTAATTATCAAAAATTCAGGTTCCTGATCCCGATCTAAAAAGCCTTCAGAGATATGAGTGTTGTTCTGCGCTCTCGCCAAGTTCGAGATTCGAATAGTGATCTGGTTGCTTTACTCAAGGAAGTGGAGATTCATCAGCAATTGACTAAGATTTATGGTCAAAAATGCATGTCCGATCAGTTCAATAATTGGACTTTCGCTGAGAACCGAACGGAGTGGAGGACTGCCAGTTTCGGATGCAATTGTCCAGAAGATCAACAATGAGCTGCTCAAAGATCGAAGGGTCGCTGTCCGTAAATTTGTTGAACACATTCATGAATCTTTCTATAGCACAATTGAAAGAACTTGAATAGAAATATTGGGTTATCGCAACGTGAGTGCTCGTTGGGTCAGTGGCGTCACTTTGGTTTACTGCGTGTGTTTTTGGATTGGAAGAGGGTATTCCTTATCGATTTCTCACAATCTAGGATAACAATAAACCGATA
Source organism: Diorhabda carinulata (assembly GCF_026250575.1). Lineage (NCBI taxonomy): Eukaryota > Metazoa > Arthropoda > Insecta > Coleoptera > Chrysomelidae > Diorhabda > Diorhabda carinulata. The sequence continues at coordinate 38,551,202 of NC_079460.1, read as the reverse complement.
TTTTCAAGCATTGACCAATCTCCAATCACCAGAGAGGACTTCCCGTCGCTTGTCAAACACAGAACTCTTCCTCGAGCTAGAGGATTTGCTACTCCGATGAGTACAACCCCTCAAAAATTTCTTATGTATATTTTTATTTTTGGAAATATCAATTAGCTTATTTGAAATATCTATTCCATTTTTTTTTTGATTTTAGGACTTAGTTCTATTACATACCTTGTCAGGAATGGCAATAGCTTATCTTACGTTATCTATAATAAATCTGAGTGGATATATACGTGAAGGACTTTGCGAGTTTTTAGCTTATTTATTATATTTTTCCTTCATGTATTGTTTCTTCTGGTTGAACGTATTGTGTTTCCACATATGGAGAGAAGTGATGTGAGTAGTAAACAAAAATAGTTATTAATTAGGAATTAATATTTCGACTACTAACGTTGCCGCATAACTTGTAATGTTTTTATAAATTAGGAAAGTATCCGTAAGTACACGATATGATAAAAAATTACGGTGAATTATTTAATAAAAACTAAGTAAAAAGTTGAGTCCATCACAGAAAGCCATTGCGAAATTGCTCTCGACTGCTCTGTTGTGTCCTTCATAATGTCAGGAATAGTGTCAAAACGATTTTTTTTTTCGAGAATCCAAGTCTCATGATACTGAATCTGGTTAGTTAAACAGGTGTAGACAAACTTCTAGCGGCCAAAAACTCACGAATCAAGAGTGATTTGTGGCATGACGCGTTATCTTGATGGGGAAGAAGTGATCCCTATACTGCAGTCCCTACTTCTAAAATTCGGAGTCCGCAGTAGTTTTTCTTGGAACGAACCCTGATCATATCGTGCATCTACCAAAACAATGAGTATAACCTTCATGTTTGGTTTTTTAAGACGAGGTTTGTTTCGTTTTCCATAACTCAACTTTCATATCCATTAACAATTTTGGCATTAAAATCCGGACCTGCATAAAAACGATCCATCAGTTCACGATTTTTTTGGTTCTAATTTGCAAATCATATGTCGGACCTGGATGAGATTTTAAATGATAAACCAACCACTCGAATAGTCTTGTCTGTTTGATCGAAGTTTTGTCCATTTTTTCATATTTTAATTTTTATTGTCGTCTAAACTTTTCTATATCCTTAACCGATACGTCCAGATCATCCCATATATAAATAGTTACTAAAACCATAACCATAATAACATTTTGTGGTCTTCCTTTGCACTTTTTTCAATTACCATTAAGTTTTGTTTGAGCTAAATGGTAATTCGTTGATCTTACTAAAATGGCTATAACAGCAAACTGACGAACCGGAATGGATTCAAACTTATTACTGCGTATCTCAACAGATGAAGGTTTGAGACATACTAGTATGGGGTTAAGTAACTGCTGCTATAAAAATTCTTTAATCGTTTTTTTTTTCATCACAACTTGTATTTGAAACTTTTGTTGATAGAGGTCAGTTTCAAATATTCCCTTAATCCGATATTTTTTTAGCGAGTCCATCTAACGCATGTCGCAATAATTTTGGCAAAAAATTTAGGAGTTTAAAAAAATAGGTTCTAATAATTCAAGATCAAAATGTTCTCATGTGTTTATTCTTATAAGCTTGAATTATAATTCGCATTTTTCAAAACGAAAATATTTTACACAGAACCATTTACCTGATGTGAAGAAGGAATACTGTCTCTGAACCTTCCAAAAAGTGAAAATCAACAATTTTTATGCGTGAAAGAGCCAAAAAACTGATAAAAAGAGCAAAATACAGAGTCGGAGTTTCCGTAAGAAAATTAGCGAGTGAATACCATACTGCAAAGAGTACAATATCTCGGAAGTTAACAAGAAATGGTCGAAAGACCGAAAAAGACAGAAGCGTCCTAAATATTATACTCCAAACCAATTAGCACGGATCCCAAGATGCTTTCGTGAACTAAGGTGAATACATTATATGAATGAATCATTGAAGAAGCAAGCCGAAAATTATGAACAATTACAGCATAGAAATTATAGAAAAATATGCAAAATAGATGTTCAAGTCGTCCAAGAACTAATGGGAGATGTTCGCAGAGCCTCCAAAAAATTTTCTTAAAGGGACTTATTACCAAAATATATGGTCAAATATTTAGTGTCGAAACTATCGCATATGCGCATCAAAATTCATCAGTATCGTTTTGTAATGACTTGTCATAAATTTTAATCACTATATTGGTATAATTATGCATTTTAAAAAACAAGTTTTTTAGTCAAAATTGTTTATTTTCAGACAACCGAAATGTTTGGTTGGTATTAAAAACTGGAAATTATTGTATCACATTTATAGTATCGGATCCCCATTTCTTGCTATTTGTTGGTTGCTATTCGTACACTTTGGCCGTCTCAGAGCCTTAGAAGGCATTCACCCAGGAATTGGTATAAGTAGGTGCTGGTTCCAGTGTAAGTATTTAACTACACAAAACGTTAGTATATATGCTTATGTACCCAGGAAACCATCCTTCTTTATTGTTATAACTAGTCCCGCAATATTCCTAAACATTTTCTATGTACATAAAAAAATTATTGAAATTTATTGATATTTTAGCAACCAAACAAACCAATATATATTTCATTGGACCTATCGGTGTTTTATTAATGATGAACATCATTTTTTTTATTTGGACAATGATAGAATTATGGAATCGTTCCAAACGTTGTACCGAAACTAAAATTCTTAAGTACAGGTAAGCAATTTGATTGATTGATTCTGCTACGATTTGTAATACGCACAAGATTCTTAACCAGAGGTTGACTATTGGTCGAAAGCGCCCAATATTGCAACTAATCAGCGGCCTTCTAGATGTAATATTATGCATACCTCTATGATTCTTTCACACGCCATCTTGGCATCTTGACCTTTTCCTTTTTCTATTCAAAAATATCAAATTTGATCCGTACTGACTAAAAACATTTTTACGTATTTTAATGCAAATGCCAATTTTCCATACACAAAAACAATAACTATGACGAAAAGTGGAGAACAGTTGAAGATAAACGAACGAAAATAACTGTAACAATTCTGGGTTCAATGAAGATCGAAGAATATTGGTAAAGGAGAAGAACAAATCAAGAAGTAGAAACAAAGATTATGCTACAATGGTGACCGGGTAGAAAAGATGCGTGGGAGACCTAGATCGAAGTAGTGGGTAGAGGAAAAAAATGGGAAATGTATGGGAAAAAAAGATTATGGGAAGAATTAGAGACATATTAGCGAACAAGTACCATTTCTTCGGTGGGAAACAGAGAGACGCTCGTTGTATTAAGGACATTTTTACTTGGGATATGTTTTGTTTTAGGAATGGCCCTGATATGGAGAAAAATTACTCTGTTAGGAATTTCCTTCAAGTAAATCAACAGAAAAACATTTTTTCAAAAAGTCTTTTGAATATTTTTTGTAAAATAACGCATTAAAAATACCTAACAAATAATATTAGCAATTAATCATTTTCAAATTTTGATTTAACTCACATTCGAGTGGTAGCACTTCATTTTACAGTAATCGTGAAATGTAGTCGTTTTTATATAGAAGCATTAGAGTTTGCTATAGATTTATTTCAGTTTACATTACAAATTCCCATTTCAGCATTTAAAATGAAAATGTCAAATTACCATAGTTAAAACGTGTCAAAATTAATACCCGAGCTATCCATCATATGTAATTTAGAAGAAAAATATGAACGTTGACTCTTCCTCTGAACCTTAGACTGTGAAAGCCCGAATAAATACATTAACCTAAGCAGATACAACCTACGCATTCTCACAGGGTTCCTAATAGGACACTGTCACCTAAATGAACACGAGAATATAAAAAAATTATCAACGACTGCCGGTTCTATGAAGAAGAGAATGAAATACCTGAGACTGCAGGCACCCGTGCCTGGGTTTTCAGATAGAAAGTAGAGAACTAAGTTCCTGAATCGGTATATAATAATAGCATGCATCAGTGCACTAGGACTTTACGAATATGTAGCATATCTGTCCAGATGAGGCCGAGGCCGCACTACGATTTTTTTCAGCAAGCGGTTAATCGCTACAACCGCTAAACCGCTTGAGACGCACACACCACGATAAAAAATCGCGAAACGACCCGCAGTTTGAAGATGGATTTCAAGGTAATAAGATAATAAGAAATAGAAAAAGAAGACGTCAACGCAAATTTCGAAAATATTGGATCCATCCACTTACTGGGCGTAGATTTGAGAAAGGTTTCTTTCACAAGAAGTATCAAAGCTTAAGAGACCATCCTGATAAATTTTTAATTACTATAGGATGTCAGTAGCCAGCAAGTTCTATAGATTACAAATTTTGCCGCGGTTTTTACCCGCGAGCATTTTGTAGCAAATCACGGTTTTAAAATCAGCCGCGGGAAAAAACCGCAGGTGCGGCCGCTTGTATTAGTTTTCTAGGGGCACAAATTCACGCGATTAAAAACCACAGCGGTTTAACCGTAGTGCGGTCTAGGCCTTAGTTCTAGCAAAAAGGGCACACAATAGATATTTTAAATTGCAATGCAGGTATAAACCTCTTAGTCTTAAGTCCTCGCTAGTCTGTGTTATAAAAGCATAATACGCTGAGCGATAAGCTGCTCGTACAATGTTTGCCACGTTTCTTTACTAAGTCTGCCTACTGGCTATTTTCACACATTTTAAAAAAGTTTGTTATGAAGTGAAAACATTTGGCTTAGTTTTGTTTATACCTGAAAAATATCTGAATTCTTATATTTTTAGGTTAAGATTGTATGTGAAATTGTTCTTTATTATGGGCATTACATGGATTTTTGAAATTTTCTCAACAATTTTTGAAGACAAATCTCCCAACTGGTTATGGCAAGTAATTCACTAATATATTTTTGTTTTTACAATCATTTTAATCCAGTTTCACGAAAAGTAACTCACTTAACATTAATTCAAATATTACTTGTTTATAATCGAAATTTTTTTCAAATGACATTTCTGGTTTCAGGTTAGTAACAGACATTGTCAATGCTTTACAAGGTGTAATAATTTTCTTGCTTCTGGTGATATTCAGAAAAACTATAAAAAGAACTTTGGCTAATAGAAAATTCATCGTTTGGAGATTCCCGCCACAATGGAAAAATGAAAAAGACAGTGAATGCGAGGAGTTGGATGAAGATATTAGTCTTGAAACCAAAACTAGAGTAAATATTGATTTTTAAAACGTACTATTAAGAAAAATTCTATACGAAGAAATAAAGCTTTGCGAAAAAATCCAATGAAACTCCAACTCCAATGAAATAATGTTTACGCAACGAAAAACTTACAGAAAACTCTTTTGAAAATATGAGTTCGATATAATAATATATTTAAAAAAATGGTAGAATGATGGTTGTCAATTATTAAATTGTGGATAAATAGAAGCATTTACAAGTTGAACTTGAATTATTGTATAAATTTTCCAATGGAAATAAAAATTTAATTAATATTAAATGAATTATAGTAATCATCACACATACAATCACTGCAATAACGTATCAACCTCAAATTCGAGTAAAATTTTATTTCTTATGTAGTCTGTTACTAACACTTGGACCAGTTTTCGCATATTTTTGATAATACAAACTTAAGCTAACTCAAAATATGGTAATTCAAGATTTTTTGTACTTACATCTCATTTAAAAGCAAAATTCAAGCAGCAGTACTTAAGCAGAGTCAGAGGAGTAACCAGAAAGGATCGATTAAGAAACGAATCTATGAGAGAAGACTAGAATATAGAACCAGTAATTGAAACAATTGAAAAGAAGAAGCTTCAAGGGTTTGGGCACCTTGAATGGAGAACAATAGACCGGCAAAAAGGATTTAAGGATTTGATAAGCTAGAAAAATAGAAACGAGGACGCCCAAAGATATCTCTTGGGAAACGAAACCAAAATTGCCGAAATTTTCAAATAACATGGAAAAATCTATTGATAGAAACGTTGGAATTTTGTTTATGAATAAAAAGACATACACCATGACAAGATTTTTAAGCTTTTTAGTGAGAATTCAATGCCGACATTTCATATTGTTAAGAAACTCAGTAGAAACACGAGTGGTGTTTTTAAAATTTCATTCTTCGAATCAGTCACCCCTGTGCTTTACTTTTCACAGTTCATCCTATTTTTCAACCTGATACCTGACACATGATATGAATAAACGTAGAGGAAACCCAGAACATCCAGATATATACAGACTGTAGTTAGGGTGATCTGCCTTCTAACTTATCATTTGAAGGGTAGTTTCAAATTGCTTCAAACTATTCGATGTAATTTTATAACAGCGTATTTTTCTATGAGATTTGAAGGATATCATGGAGCGGTATCATAATCAAGCAAGAAATTGCTATCACGACATATTATGACACAATATTAACATATAAAATGGATACTATTATGGAGCTACAAAACGAAATTGTTTTTTAAAAAAAACTCAATCAACCAACATTACGGGCAACTTGTGAGAGAGAAGAAAGTCTCCAAACAATCCTCTGCATGTTACAGATCACCAGTAAAATAATTATCAGTAAATTTTTAACATTATTCAGTCGATTTTGTATATATTATTTGTACATAGCGATTCAATTAAAGTAAATATGTACTGTTTCGAAATTTGAGAAGATTACGTTACGTCATGGAATAATAAAAGTCTTTTAATTTACTTTTTTAATATTGTAATAAAAATTATTAAGTTGATTGTTTTTTTATTCGAAAAAGAAAATGTTTTCGGAATTAAATAAGATTAGCTTGGGCGTAAAGTCAAGTAGCATCGACTTTGAAAATTGAGTTACCTGTCTGAGAAGTTCCGTGGGTTACCTCTTCTGGTTTTGAGAAGCATAATAAAGAGAACTAAGTTCCTGAATCGGTGCTCTAGGACTTTACGAATATGTAGCATATCTGTCCAGATTAGTTCTAGCAGAGAGGGCACACAATAGATATTTTAAATTGCTATGCAGGTATAAACCTCTTAGTCTTAAGTCCTCTCTAGTCTGTGTTATAATAATAAATGTAAGTACCGTAGCATACGTCGATGGACAGCCTCGCACTCACAGAGAGAAAGGCTGAAAAATTTTCAGGAGATTCCCAGATATCCTTCAGGTAGTAGAGCATCGAACAATGTCCTGTTGTTTTGGGTCCAATTAGTAGATTCAGATCATGTTTGTGATAACCTCTTGTTGTTCCACTTTTTATTATCATGAGCTATTACGAAATCTATACAAAGTTGTAGTCCATTGAAAAGAGTTCTCCGCCTTTGTTAGCCAGCTTGTTTATTCCCGTGCACTCCAGTGTTGCCGGGTACATCAAAGTTATTTTATTGTTTGCTCCTAGCTTCGACTCAATGTTTGATTGAAAAGTTTTCGGCGTTTTTTCCATAATAATTTTTCTTTCGCAACAGTTTCCTTCTAAGTTTACACAGTGACGGCTTTTTAACGTTTTTCTCTTAAAACTCACATCTAACGTTGGAAACTTTGTAGACAATCCTCGTAAATTTAAACACAATTGAATGAATAGTTATTTGTATGAACATCACGTTTTATTTTTAATGCTGCCATTTTCTCATTTTTACACAAATGCAATAATTAGAAAATATTAAGGTGTTAATTTGTATATTACAAACAGAATAACATCGAACGAAGACGTACTAGGACATCCAGTATATAAACAATATACAAATATTTTCGTCAACAACTTTTTATCAAAAAGTAGTCAACCTGATAACAGGTATATAAATTGTTCCAAACATTTAGAGTATGTTAAATCTGTTAATTAAAATAATATCTTATTTGAAGAGTATTGTTTTGTAAATAATGGAAACTTCAACTTCACGAAAAAGTGTTTCTCTCAGTCTAGATCACCTCTTAGATTATATACATTTGGAAAGAAAAAAGTTGGTGATATTAGGAGACGAGGGCTGTGGTAAAACGAGTCTCTTGAGGGCGTTCACTAGAAAACAATCCTCAGAATACGTTCCTAAAATTTTGGAATACTCCATAGTTAATGTTAAACTACCAGATAAAGAAATTGAACTCGCCATGTGGAATACTGCCGGACAAGAACGTTACGACTGCTTGTGCAACATCATCTATACAGGAGCAGACGTAGCTCTGATATGTTTCTCTTTCGATAAACCTAAATCTCTGGATAATGTGGTCACCAAATGGTATCCAGAATTAAAGAGAGCCTGCCGAAATATTCCAGTTATACTAGTTGGAAACAAAATTGATCTACGTGTGAATAAAAAAATGTACAAACTGAAACGAATCATAGGGAAATCGGACGGTAGGGCTACGGCTAGAAAAATAAAAGCTTTGTGTTACATAGAATGTTCGTCAAAAAATAATGTTGCAGTTAACGATGTATTTGAAAATGTGATAAGGGCTATTTCTACCCCTGAAAAAAACAAAACAAGATCTAGTAAATTATTCTTTATAAAGAGTAAAGTTTATGGTTAGCATTTTTTTGTAATATTTTTAAGTAGGAGACGTTTTTAAATACAATTACGCTGTAAAAACTAGTTTATAATATAATTTTCTATTGAAACTATTAAAGGAATTAAACATTGTATATAAACCTAAGTATTTATTTATTGAACTGTCGCAGAGAGATTTCCGTTCGTTTTGTTTCTGCTTTTGAATAAAACTTTGTGCACATTTATTTATAGGTGATAATTAAAATGTTAAAGAGTGGATTATTTATAATAACTGTAATTTTTTAAGCTTGTTGAATGAAGATTTTCTTTGCTAAACATTCAGTTCAACAAAAACAATTTCATAGAAGTAAAATGAAGTTAAAAGGGAAGCATATGATTTTGTAATACTAAGAAAGGTTTGTACTTGAGTGATACACAATAGTGTTCTTGCGGTGGTCGGTATTCAACATATTTAAAAATTTGTATATCACTTCTTATTTATGAATTTTATGTCGATTTGTATTATATTATAACTTAAAATAGAATTTGAATAATAACACGTGACAGAAAACATGTTTCTATTGTTTACTGCGGTTGTGACGTAGAAAGTAAGTAAATACTGAAACATGGCCGCCGCATGTCGCCTTTAAAACGCCATTCTGTTGTTGTGAGTGGAGGTAATTGAATGTTTAGTGCGATTTGTGTTTTTGTAAGGGTTTCAAAGACTATTCTAATTAAAATGATTGCCGAAATAGGATTTAGTAAAAGCAGATACGTAAGTACTACTAATTAGACTTTCTTATAGTAACTTTATTAAAATATAGTCATAAAGATGATAGCTTTAAGGGTTTTTTGTCGTTTTAATGCCAACGGACGAGGTGTTTCACGAAATACCCCTTTCCGGTCTTTCTGGCAATCTAATCTGGTTGGAACAGCATTTTTTTGGGATTTTTTTTTGCATTGTGTTAGTTTCCATATCATATAATTTTCCAAATCTACAGTAAAAATTAACAATAAGTTAACATTAACATTAACTTACATTGAAATGGTCTTCACAAACATTTACTGGGCTGCCAGGTTTGACACTCGCATAATCCATTCTTACAGTTTGAAACCAGTGTTTTCATCGCTTTTCCTCTCGAGAGAATTGTACGAAAACGTTATTTGGTGTTTTTATACTAGTGTTTGCACATTCTGGTACAATGCACCAACGATACGTCATGTTGTATTCTACAAAATTGAATACTCACAGCCGTGCGAGTGGTTTTTTAAAAGAATCCCAACAACTGTATTTACTTCTAACCTCACTTTAGTCTGTTTACTTATTTTCTACGTCACACTCAGTCATGCGACAACAAATGCGTTCTGGCGCGTCATTTAGATATTTCAATTTATTTATTTTTTATGAACTAATATACTGTTTAAAAAAAATAAAAAAATAGCGTGTCATTAAGATCGATATACTTAACGTAGTTAAGGTATAAAAAAATGTATGCAAGGACACTATTATCACAACGTATATGATATAATCGTAATAGTTATATTGGTATTAGTGATTCACTGAGAATATTTAATATTCTAGTGGCAAAGGATTTCAAGAGAATTTCTTAATATATAATTTGCATAATGTATAAATAGGAGGTTCTTTTTTACGACTTTTATAACATTTCATAATACTATATTAGTTACTTCAGCACTTTTTGGAAACTATGATGATGGAAGAAAGGGCATGTATAAACTTATACAATTATAAAATTGTTTTATCAAAATAGTGGGCAGTGAAAGCTTTCTTTCTCATGTCAATTCGTTTTTTCGATAAACTGTCACACTTTTATTGATATTCGTTCAAAAAAATCCGTTTTGTGTCTAGTTAAAAGGAGTGTAGTATTATTAGTAATGGAGAGTTATAGTGAAGGAAGTTTAAACTGCACACCAGAAGATGTTGTTGAATCGGCAACTGCAGCGACTATAAATCGTCTCCCTGAGAAATCCAGGGAACGGTATTTATATATTTATATAATTCTTGTATGGAGTGGCGTACTAAAAATGGCATAAACAGCTTCACAGGAAGAGTGTTACTAGCTTACTCTGACACATGTCATTTTATTGAACGAAACATGGATGAACGACAACTATCATTTTAACATCATAAAGTATAGCATATAACATAGCATATCATCAAAAAGCAATATTTCTAAAACTCTGCAGGTAATAACAATTACGGTACCATCATTAAAAATTAATATAATTAACAATATAACAATCCAGCAGGACAAAAATTAAACTTGGAAGAATGTAATGAAATTATATCTAACACAACAAATCAGCACATAATCATGGGAGATTTTATTGCTCATGACAGCATGTGGGGATGCAATGGTAATGATGCTAATGGCAAAATAATTAAAGAACTACTAGAACGCAAAAATTTAATAGTACTAAATGATAGCAAGTACACACGTATGGGGGAGCACAATCGCAACCCATCGGCACTAGATTTAACCATTTTATCTACTAATATCGCAAAAAAATGCAATTGGAAAGTATTTGAAGACCCAGGTAATAGTGACCATTTCCCCACCATCTGTGAATTTTCTAATGGAACGAACTTTATGAAGGAGGTAATATACAAAAGAAAATTTAAAAAAGCCGACTGGATTTCAGTCAACCAAGTAATATGGAACGAACTTTATTTCAGTCAAGCAAGTAATAACAGATAAATTGACAGAAAAAGAGGAAAATTTGGATTACAACGATTTTTTTGACACCCTAAACGTAGCAGCAAACGAAACTATACCTATGAGTAAGATATGAATGAACCAATCAAAATATGCAGCTTGGTGGGACGAGGAATGCTTCGAACTAATCAAAAAACGTAGAGAAAACATCAACAAATTTATAAATTCACCTAACTTGGAAAATTACATTGAACTCAAAAGGATAAAAGCATATGTAAAACTAAAATTAAAAAATAAAAAGAAACAATCATTTAGAGAATTTAGCAGTACTATCAATAGAGAGACACCAACTAATATAATTTGGAAAATAATCAAAGGCTTCAAAAACTATTCTCAGAACAATTACACTAATTTTCCGAATCATCAAATAGGCAAGGAAAATTTTAGAAAGCCTAACTATTTGTAATATCAACCCTGAATTCAGTCTAGCAGCTTGTAGACCAAAGCACACAAAACAAACTAATTGGGATATATAACAAGATCGTTGAAACAAATAAAATTCCAATAAAATTGAAAGAAACCATAAACTACCATTTCTGAAACCTGAAAAAAATGCAGAAAACCACGACAGTTACAGACCTATTGCATTAACATCATGCGCGGGTAAATTATTAGAGGGCATTATAAAAACAAGAATAGAATGGATAATCGAAAATCAAAAAATTCTCTCGAAATTCCAATTAGGATTTCGTAGCAACAAGCGATGTAATGAAGCTATATCATTATTAACACATTCTGTCTTAGAAGCATTCACCGAATTGACTTAAAGACAGCCTATGACAGTGTCGACCTACATATGCTATACAACTTAATGAGTGAAATTAAAATAACAAACTTTATATTTAATTTATTCTGCAAAAGAAATTTATATGTAAAAGATACAGAAGGGACCAAAAAACAACAGTCAAGGCTTAACCCAATAATACAATACGCCAACGATATGGTAATTACACTGGAAGGAACGGATGGTACAATTCGATTCAACACAAGTTCCCGAAAATACCTTTCTTCTACAAAATTCCATTTATAGATAAAAGGCATCTAACAATAATAAGCAGACTCAGAACGGGCCATTGCCGCACAAAAATCACTTATTTGGAATAGGATGTGCTACTGATCCATACTGTATCTGTGGACAAACGGAAGATCTAAACCACATTTTTTTTCGGATGCCCCATCAATCGAACCCCCAATTTTGATTTATATAACAAGCTAATTTAACTAAAAATACCTACATCAATTACATTATCCAAATATACAAAATTAAGATATAAACAAAAAATAATTATAATACACATATACATTTAAAACTAAATATGAAAATAAGTCAAAAGAGAAAGCTTCTTATCAAGACCCTGGTCCTATTTTTCTTAACCGAGGTAACATCTATAATGTGTGAAATGCTCGGCCGTCATCAAAAAAGAAAAAGTATCAGTTTTGGTGTAAAATAAATCAAAGCGAAAACCAGCGCTGGCCAAATGCTGTTTAGGCGGAGGCCAAAATAGAGAAGAAGAAGCAGACTACCAATGACAGATATTACTTCATCGAAATAAGGTTAGGTTTCAAATGATTTATCGAGTTATTATAGACAATTTCGTGAGTTTATCTTAAAACAAAATGGGTTTCCTGAAAAATTTACAATAAGAAGAAGTACTTAAAGAATACCAAAAGTGAATAGTTAGTGGAAATTAAACGAAATTACTAAATACGAACGAAATGCAAATGTTTTTCGCAGAAAAAAATATCAAATCTTTCAGACAAAGGCACAAAAACTTAACAGAAGTTTACATTTAGTATAAATTCAATATGAAGTTTATTATTATAACAGGATTTTTTATTGCAATTGTTTCCCTACATTCCGCATACAGTGAGGTACCTAAACTCATTGATAAAATGCCACATGTAAAGGTGAATAAATGTTGTAGAAAAAAAGAGATTTACATAGGGAAACATTGTGTACTTACCAATACAACAACGGAAGAATGGAAACCCTTATTTGTTACAGAAAAAGGAGTCAGCAATGTTCAGGTGAATTACGAGTAAGTATGCAATTTTTAGAAAAAATACAGATTTATCCAAATGAGTGTAGTGATAATAATAAATTGTTATTATTTGAAATTTTCATTAATGAGTTATAAATACCACAATAGTTTTTACATTTTATAAATTTTCACTTTGGCAGCTGTATGTAATATAATAATGATACAAAAAGATAATATGAACCAGTATAAGTGACTATAACTTTTTATAATTTTAGGTTGATAATAGGACTGCCTGATTGTGGGCATATGCAACGGTGGCCTATTTATCATTACATAAATTCAACTGACAAACTAAGATTATTGCCAAATGGTATTCTAAGACATTATTTTGATCATACAGGAGTTAATGAATTAGATATAGACAGTGAAAATGCCAAAGTACCTTATCATGATTATGAACAAGGAAAATATTGCCTTGATAAGGTGAGTTACAGTTATAAAACAAGACAATGAACACAAATTTATGTGAAATATATTGCAATTAAAAGTTGAATTTAAATTTTTCTTCCTGACTATGTTTAATGCCAAGTTTTAAAATTATATATTTTATTTTAGAAAGAAGATGGCGTTAAAAGTGATTTTGCATGGGTATGTGCACCAGATGTAAATAAAGATTGGTTAACAAACACCGAATTTTTAATGTACAATGTGGTTAATCCTATTACACATGGCATATCAATGTTGTGTCTTCTTATTGTAGCAATAATATACTTTGTAATGCCTACTTTACGTGATCTAACAGGGAATATAATAACAACAATATGTATGTGTCTTATAGTAAGCCAAACTGCTGATATGATAAGACTATTGACTGTTTTTAAAAACCACATCAGTTTAATTATTACTGGTAGGTAAAATAGTATTAGAGGTATTTTTAAAATTAAAGTACAATTTTTTTATTTTTCAGAAACTATTTGTTATATAAGTATGTTGGCAGCATTTTTCTGGCTGAATAGTTTGGCTTATTATATTTGGAAAACATTTAAGTATGTTTGTAACTGAACTACTATCAACAGATTCTAATTTTGTTAATTTTAGATCCAGGAACGTATTTTTACGTATTACTGACGGAAAAAAATACTGTTACTATTCTGGATATGCTTGGTCTTGTACAATACTTCTAGGAGTAATGGCAGTATTTGCACACTTTACAATGGACTACCCTGATGTTAATTTACCACCTAAAAATACTTATGAAGAAGAAAGGGAACAAATAGGTAAATTATCAGATACTTTACACAATTATTTGTTATCACTGAATCTGCACAACCAAAATAAAAACAATAAAAAATGAAATATCACAAAAATATTTCAGTAAGCTAAAATATCTGTTTAATTCATTGTTTATACATGATTTTAGGATCCTTGGGAATTATCATATTTTTTGTTCCTGTATCATTTACTATATTAGCCGACATGTTTTTTTTCGCGACCACTTTGAAAAAAATAAACAAGATGCATACTTATGGAAGAATTCATCACAAACTACGTCACACGTGAGTATAATGAAATTGAGTCACCTATATAGTATTGAAAAATAATTAGAGTTCTTTATGAAGATTGTAGTTTGTACATAATTATTGGACACTGTAAAGAAAAACAAAAAAAAATGTAAAAGTCCTACATTTAAATAAACGAGTTCAGATTTGACTATGGAAGAAGTCACATATATAAGCTCTTAAATATCATCTGATACATTATTGGTTGTCGTTCTTTATTTTTTTTTGCTATAAATGACTGATAAAATAGTACAAAGAAAACTGAAAAATAAGATGTTGAACCTTTAAACAGAAACTGGGGACAGAAATGACTTCTGAATTTTTCCTTTATAAATCACATAATGAGGTGTACATATGTAATACCTATAAACATTGTAAAACTACATCAACTTCTAATTTTCATTCTACTTTTTTTGCAATTGTCACTTCAAATAAGTCCAAAAATAAAGGTACTTCATTTCTAAAACTTGATAACAAAAGAAATGCAAATGCAACGTTTTAAAGGGGCTAATTGAAGACCTTGTTCCTTCAAATATCTGTCTAACAAAAGTTCATATTTTGTAAGTGGTTGTAAGACATTAGGATATTTAATTTCATATCCACCATCATATAAATACAAGATAGTTTTGGGGGTGAAGTAAGGATTGTTCCAGTAAAGAAGTACACTTATATTTGGACTTAGCATAAGCTCTAGAAAATAATGTACAGGGGGTCAAACATAAGGTGACCTATATACTTTTCTTAAAACGTGTAAAAGTTATCAGAAAGCTTTAATTACAAAAGTTCTTTGTATTTAAAGGAATTTTTAGATTATTGAATTTTGTATTATACAGGGTGTCCCAATTCTTTAGTATCGACATCAACTTTGGAATTTTAAATGGAACAACATATATGTTATTGCGTTTTTGATTTATTGGTAAAAACAAAGGTAACAAAATTCCAAAGTTGATGTCGATACTAAAGAATTGGGACACCCTGTAAAATACAAAAGTCAATAATTAAAAATACCTTCAAATACAAAGAACTAAAGTAATTAATGTTTTTTTTATAACTCTCACAGGTTTTGAGAAAAGTATATAGGTCACCTTATGTTTGAAAACCTGTACATAATTCTGTACCAATTTATAAAAACCAAGTACTATAAAATTATTTAATATACATATATACTTGAATTTGAATCAATAAATATATTTTTTTAGTTTCCGTATGTTTGTTTTGCTGTTAATGGTTATGGTATTGCAATGGTTGTTTTTCTTGTCATCTTTCTCCAAATATGAAGGTCTGGTGAATGCCTATATATTTATTAATACATTTGAAGGACCTCTACTTCTATATGTATGTATTTTCAATCAGAGACATGTCGCTTATTTAATTCAAAAAACATGTTGTTACACAACATGCCCATGCTGCATACGGAATCCTGAAGTTGAATGGGGAGATGAAATGACAGCAATGAATACACTTAATAACTATTAGTTTTGATTAACTAACTATTTTTTTAGGTAAATTTATTTTGTAAATTAGAGGTGAAGGTATTTGATTCCAATGTGTAAATAATAGAAGTTACATTATTTCAAACATACCTGGACATGTAATTTGAATATACAACTGGATATTTCTCAAGTCAGAAAATATGCTATTTACAGATTTTTAATATGAAATCTGTTAAATTATGCATATGGAAAAATAAGTGCCTTAAGGGTAAATATGTTTAATCATTAGATTTAAAGAAATAAATGTTTTACTTTACAAAAGATTCAATGTCAATGTTCAAGATATTGAATTAGAAATGTCACTATATTCAGATATACTAATTGTGAAAAAAACATGTGTAAATGAAGACAACTTTCTGTTAATAAGTATTAAATTATACAGGGTATTTTCAAATAATGGAAAGTTGATTCACCAACATGAACAGCCTTTTTATTTTCAATTTATCAAAAAATTTAAATCTTCAAATATCTTCTTTATATAGTGGAAACTACCCAGTTTAATTGATAACTATTTTATGATTAATTATAAAAATACAAAAATGAATCTCAAAAATTATCCTGATATTATAGGGTTGTGACATATTAATATTTAAGGGAATTATAATCCATCCTTTTTTTTGAATGTTACATTTGAGATTAATGAATACATGTACTTAATCTATTATTTATAACTATTATGTGTAGAAGGAAACTAAATACTAAAATGTTTACCATGTATTTAGATATTAATATAATACTTCATAGAAGCTAGATTTAAAAAATCTATATTACATGTGTATAATGTAACTACTTACTTTGGAAAAAATAGGTTCATATATTAAGTGTTATTTCATTATTTCCTTCATGTATTAATTTTAATTTTCAGATGATATTGATATCTTAAGTTTAATTTTCACCATTCCATTTTGTACTTTTTATATCTTTTTTTCACGAATGTACTTAATTTTTTGAAATAAAAATTAGTGAAACTAAAGTTTTTTATATATAACCATTATACAATACACACATAATTAATGAGGGCTAACTTTTTGGATTTGGCACTAGTTTTAAATAGGGTTAAGTTATCACTAAGAATTGCTATTTCAGAAACACTTGTTTTTTAACAAAACGAAACTGCTCAACAATACCACATAATCGATATTATTTTGAGTTACACTCAAATTCAAAGTGTGGTTCCACATAAATAATAACAAATTTTAATATATTTCAAAACCTCACGCACTAATAACACCAATTGGAGAGCATAGAAAGAGTAACGCTTATTGGTATCACATATTTGGAAGATCCCTATTCAATAGATATATAATAAGTAAGAATTTTTAATTCAAGTTTATGTTTATCACAGAAAATATCATAAATTCTAAGACAACAGTTTGTAACCATCTAACATCAGGACATCTGAATGGTAACAGTTCAAAAAACAATACAAAAAAACCAAAGGATCAAAAGAGAAGACTAAAATGAATACGAACATTGATTAGGAGACATGCAAAAAACTTTTTCAATAAAAAAAATCAACAAGTGTAACTAGTCTCGTATACAGATAAATAGCTAAAAGAAACCCAAATTGTGATTTCCTTTGAATAAATCGTTAAAATTAGAGAGGAATTTCTATATCACGGCTATTTCTAGGTATAAAGCTATAAAGAAAACTGAAAACATTTTTAAAATGTCATAAAAACACTATCAAATACATCAGCAGTGCTTTGATTATTAACAGACCAGATATGAAACCTATAGAACATCTATAAGACTATCTTAAAAAGAAGATGCGAAGTCATAGTACTCCTGTTTCTAATCACAACCAACTTATAGATGTCGCTATTGAAGAATGGGAGAATATATCGCAAGCTTTTGTTGAACATTTGATATCAAGCATGCAGTGATAAGAAGTAGTGGAGGGCCTTGCGGTATAAGAGTTGACCCATATGGATCTATGCAATTTTACTGTTTGTTTTTCCAATTTGGAGATAACAATTTAAGGTTATGTTAATGTCTTATTTGACTAATTTGTAGGTGTTCAATATTATTTCAATGTAACTTAGTTTTATTTTGTGTTTATATTGTAAATATTTAGATTAATTACAGTGGTGGGTTAATTTTGTTCAGGAGTTTGGTATATACAGTATTTAGAAACAAAATATGGAAGATAGAAATAACCATGTAACCAACTTAATTCCAGTCTATGAGTTTTCATTTCAATAGAACATTGTGATAAATTATAAAAACTACTTTTCCTCTGGGTTCCAACTCCATTCTACCAGAAGATGTGAGGATCTTTCTGTGTGAGTTTAGATTAAGATCCAAATTGTATCTATTGAATTGGCATTAAATGAAAAATATTCTTCAAAATAGCATATTCCAATTAATTAAAAAGACTTACCTGACTAAATAAATGTCCTTCTGGTCTCTTGATCAAAGCTGACAATTGGCAATGCACAACTAAATGGCAGTCATCGAGGACAGTATTGAAGAATCTTCTTGTTGGCAACAGTGCTTCCAAGTCTGTGATTAATTCCAAAAATCTTTCACAGTAATGAACCTGAATATTTATGTATTAGTTAAATGGTTGGAAACATATTTTATTATTACTTATGTTAGAAACTAATAATTTACCTTATCAGCAGGACAGACACCTTCTTCATGAATTGAATCTAAAATGTCCATAAATTTTAGCATCAAGCGATGGAGAAACGTTCTTTCCCAAGTCAATTTTTCAAGTTCTTCTGGTTTGTCTTTTCTCTGAATAGCTCTCCAGTACTTTTTCCATTTTGGATACTTTTTAAACTCATATTCCCTTCTAGTAGGCAATAGAGACACCCACATAGAAAGTGATACTAGTCTTTTAACTTGATCTCTACATATCGCTTCTTCCATACTATTAAAGCAGTGATTTAAAAAAATTAATAGAGCTGTCTGTTCTCTTATATTTATTAAGAGTTCATCTTCAAAACAGGCTTTTAATACTTGTTGGAAAAAATCTGGAAAGTATTGACTATGTTTTCTAAATGCCTGAAAATTGAAAAGGCATGAGTATAAGAAATATAAAAAATTCTAAATAATGCTAAGTTACCTGCCACACTTGAACTCTTTCTCGAAACTTTTCATTAACCATTATTACAATTGATAACATATGAGAATATGAAGCTTTTGGTGAATAATTAGGCCATAGGTAGTTTTCTAAATACTGACTGAATTCTAGAATCATAATTCTTCTAATGGAAAAGCTTAAATAAACAAAATATATTATTAATAAATAAGATTTGTCTTAAAACTTACTTGCAGCCACGTATATCTTGCATATAAATATCTTCAATAACATCAGGATCAAATTCTAAATGTTCTTCCACTGAATGAGGTGCCCAATATTTTTCGGCAAGCTGGAAATTAATTAGCAATTAATTTTGTATTTATATCAATTAAATGTAAGCAAACCTCTGTTATTCTGTCGGCATTTATTTGTTGGACTGTAGGAGCGCTTACTGTTGTTGCTTCGTTTTTTCCAGTCATAATTTGTATTAGCGTGAATTACAAACTGAAAACTTTTATAAGAAAACTCAACGATTATTATTTTAATAAGGATAATATTCTTCAATACATGAATATATAGAATTGAAGTCTTCTTCTTTTTAGTTCAATGTTCAAATAATAGTCTTTTACTTTGTTATAATACAGCTTCCAAATTGGAAATATATTTGTAAACACATTATTTTTTCAATTGTTATATACTTTTTTGTTTGTAATTTGTTTCTTGTGATATTTAAAAAGCAAACAATCAGCTATCATAATTTGACAGATAAGCTTTGAATAATATAAAGCTCAACACTATAGTTAAAAAGGGAACTCTTGAACCTTTTATTTCACTCGTGTTTCTGACAGTTCACTAGCAGTTCAACTAAGATTATAGTTCACCAAGTGACTTCAGTTGGGCAGGTTGATAGTGAAATGGGAGATGGGCAATAATTGTTATTTATATCTATTATTTTTACTATGGCTAAGTTATTTAATAATTTCTTCAGTATTACTATTCGCTCGGGGATTCTTATTAACAAGGACTGTTCAAAGAAAAAATTCAACGTGCCTATCACATAGGGATATTCCCTGTAGTGATAATCCGGCTTTTCAGTTAAATTTTGATGAACAAGAACAATGTTCTGTCGAAGATAAGATTAATTCCTTCATTACAAAATACCATAGTGCCTCTTCGGTGTGTTTACCTCCTAGAACACGAGTGGTTTTACTAATAGTAGATGCCTTAAGATATGATTTTACAGTTTATGATAATAAAATTGAAAATCCACTGCCTTTTCAAAATAAGTTACCTATTATTAATCAACTCTTGAATCAACATGCTGACTATTCTAGACTTTACAAATTTGTTGCTGATCCTCCAACAACTACAATGCAGAGACTGAAAGCATTTACAACAGGTAGTCTTCCAACCTTCATAGATGCTGGATCAAATTTTGCAAATTCTGAAATAATTGAAGATAATATTGTGGATCAGGTTTGTTGCATTCAATGGTTTTTAAATTGTCTCTATATTCTAAACCTATTAATTAAAATACAGTTTTAGATTTAACTCATTTTATTTGCAGCTTTTGAGACATAATCATCAGGTTGTGTTCATGGGGGATGATACCTGGAATGGTTTATATCCTAATAGGTTTATAAGAAATTTTCCATATCCTTCATTTAACGTTTGGGATTTGGATACTGTAGATAATGGCGTGAAAGACCATCTGTTTACTGAGCTGGAGAAAAATGACTGGAGTTTGTTGATAGGTCATCTTCTTGGTGTAGATCATTGTGGGCATAAATATGGACCAAATCATCCTGAAATGACTAGAAAATTAGGAGACATAAATGAAATTATTGAGTAAGTTTTTTTATAAAAAAAATTGTTTGTTTCACTACAGTGCTAATAACAATAGTTACCACATTAAGATATAAATTCATAATTTTTTTTATAGAAAGTTAATACAAATTTTCTTCCAATCATCTCCTTAATCTGTCAAATTATATTAATTCTGTAAAAACAATAGAGAGGATAATCAATAAATAAATACTTAACAATTCATTTCAAAAACCCAAAACGAGTACATTACTTAATAAATATGAGTGAGCTACTTTTTATGCCCAATTTCCAATCAGTTTATGGACATTGAATTTATCAATTGACTAGATCACAAAGTACCTAGTTAAATTAATTGAGACTGTTACTGTTGGATCCTTAGAGATTTTTGGATTATCTGAGAATTTGCATTAATTTCATCGATATAAATTTTAAATGAATTATAATTTTTAGGCAAGTAGTTTCAAAAATAAATAAATCTGAGGATGTGATACTATTTGTAATAGGAGATCATGGAATGACATCGACAGGTATGTGTGAATTGTCAAGTTCATTTATTAAAATCAATTGCCAATAAAAAACTATTTTCCATACTCAGTAATAATAAAAATAATAAATTACTAGGTAAGAACAGAATATAAATGATGATGGAAAAGGTTCATGATACCTGTTAATTACTTTAAATAAAATTAGAAAAAAAAACTGCATACCAAACAACAGAACTAAAACCAACCAATCAAATGAACAAGTTGGTTTTAGAAAGAGTTTCGACACAAATTGCTATTAGCTTTTGAAAAACCTGATAGTGGTGAACACTAGGAAACTTTTGAATTAAACCTTGGGGTGTTTTGAAAAGAATGTAGCAAAATTGAAGCAGAAATTACCCAGTCACAATATTACAAAAACAATTAACAAATTTATGTGAAATTGAAATCCCAGGATTATAAAATATGATAAATAAATGTAGTAATAAATCGAAGCAGATGTAAAAGAGTGGAACAGGCCTATGTTCAAACATAGACAAATGAAGGTTTTATGTGATAGATAGATTAATAATAGGAGTGTGCTTAATAATGAGGAATTGTATTGAAAATACTTTTTCTTGTTAATTCTTGTTCTTTCTAAATTTATATATATTTATTTAAAAGGTATTTTTCCACTTTGTGATATTTTTAGGTGATCATGGTGGTGAAAGTGAAGATGAAGTAACAGCAGCTATGTTTGTTTATTCAAGTCAAATTCTGTCAAGCACCGATGTTGCTACACACACTGTCAAACAAGTGGATTTGGTACCAACATTAAGTACAATTTTAGGTGTACCAATTCCCTTTCAGAATTTAGGAATTTTAATATTAGACAGCTTACCAATTGTAACAAAAAATGCAGGATTTAATAACTGGAAATTCAGTATGTATTCCTTGTGGGCAAATGTTCAACAAGTATTTGAATACATAAAGGAATATGCGGAAAACGAAGGAACATTTGATGAAGAAGTATTGAAAAATTTTCAACAGAGATATTCAGTTTTAAATGCTAAAATAATAGCTGTTGATAATGAAGATAAGTTTCAAGCATTTTCAGAGGATCTGAAAAAATTTCTTTTGGATTTGCGTCAGTTATGTGAAAGCTTGTGGGTTCAATTTGATTCATATTCCATGGCACGTGGTTTACTTTTCTTATTTCTAACAACATTTTTTGTTTATGTTATAACAGATGGAATCACACCTGATACCCTTCTTAAACTATTTTCTAGTTCATATATTTTTTGTTCTTATGCTATATTGGTTTTATCGGCTTGTGCAACAGCTATTGCATACTATTTCAAGCTAGTAGATGATTTGGTTAAGACAATTTTCTTTGCTACTGGCTTTTGTTCACAAATAATGTTAGCTTTACTGGTTGTACAAAACTGGGACATTATAACATCTAATTGGTATTCAAAAAGTAAAATTAATACTGCATCGAATGTAATTTGTAGATTCGTACTTGCCCTTAACATTGGTGGATTATTTTCAAATAGTTATATAATAGAAGAATCTTTTGTTCTTCTGTTTCTATTGGTCACTGTGGTATTAATTGGCTCTATAGGTATAACTTCTCAGAAAATTGATACTTCTAAAAAGAAATTGGTTTCAAAATTTTGGAGTCGGTCCAAATTTAAATTTATAGTACTCGCTGTTTTGGTAGCAGTTTTTGTGAGGGGCTCTGCTTACTACTGGCGGTGCCGGCAAGAGCAGCAATGGTGCATAGGATCATACCATGAAGTTGGCAACAATACAAAGACAGAAACCACAAAACTTCAATGGACAATTACTGTAATTTTTCTAGGATTGTTTGTATTTATGAGTAAAGAATGGTTGAGGAATGCAGGAAATATGAATGGATATTCTTCAACTGTAACTGTTGCAAAATTTTTACCGACCACTATTGTAGTTTGTATTTCTGGATATTGGGCAATGGTAAGAGTTTCCTCTCATAAAAAATTTGCGGGATCTTTGAATTCCGTTAACTCTCTCGCTTGGAGTGTTTATGGTTTGACTTCTCTAGGAATTCTAGTTTGTTTACTTAAACCTTTATATACATACGTTTTGCCCAATAAGATTTTATCACAAGATGTTAACAGCATACCAGCACTGTTCAAGAAACTTAAGAATGATATTACTGCTCAAGAAAAAAATAATGATGATATCCCAATAGTATATGGAATGGGAACCCTATACAGTGCAGCATTTGTTACCATTGGAGTATACTTGACGTTACTATTTGCTCTGCTTTTAGGAGACGCAACAGCTCCATCTGCTGTCATAATGTTTTTGACAGCTGCGTTTATCCTAATAGTAACATCTGTTCTTCGAATTGGTAGTGCAGAAAACATAGGTAATATATTTGAAAAGCTTTAACTATGTAATTTAATGTTTATTGGTAATATCTGTTCAATATTTATTCTTGTTCTCTTTTACCTTCTCAGATGTTCAGTGCTCTGATTCTCATGTACTCATGTATTCTACTGTCTGTAGTGATCTTTCTCACCTATGCAAAATTTTATCCTCTCATTATCCCCAGCTACCATACTTTGTCTATATATTTCTTTATTAGTCTCACTCTTATTTTTTTAATTGTGTTTCCAGCGCCATTATTTTTCTTTGTCCATCTGTCTTCATTCTCATTCTATTTTCATATAAATCCATCTGTCACTTTTCTTATGTCTATCTTTATCCTACTTAGTTTTTTTCACCATTCTTCAATTGTCTAATTTTTTACTAAATCGGTTATGTAGTAATTTATATTTTAATTTTTACATATGTATGTATTTTTTTGCATCCCAGTGTGTTTCTATTCATTATTTAGTAGATTTTTGTTAATTTATTTCATATCTGCTATTTCTCTAGTGTCAGTATACTTCCTAGATGTTCAAATGTTATTAATTTTTGCTAAAGTTTTGTCCTTATCTTTTAATTTTGTACCATATCAATCGCTTAGATTTTCGCTACTTCGATTATATTTGTTGACTCCCATTTTCTGAGAATCAGACGTTCATAAGCTTCTGGATTTTATTCTTTGAATTTTCTATTGAGACCATATCGTCAGTGTTAAATGACATTCATTTCACAGGTTTTGTGTTTCTATTTCCAATTCAGATGTTCTAATTATCCTTCTATTTTCTTTATCAAGTCCATGTGTACTTTATCTGTTATAAATTTCTTCAATCTTTGCTTTGTAATTTTTACCATCTGTGGAAGTTAGTGGCATAGCTTGTGTTTTGGCTCTGCAACTATTATCAAGATAATGTTAAAATGTTGAATAGTTATATTTTGAAAGCATCTCATTTTTAATGGTACCAACATTTAGTTGAAAGATTTGGTGCACATTTACTGCAATTATTATGAATATGATATAAATGATCATTCCTACATGATGATTTTTTATTAAGGTAGTGTGTAAATCACATGTGATTGAACATAGAACTTAAATCTCTATATATTCTAATTATTCCCAAAAAAGATGAATATCCATATTCATTATTACACTTATTTTTTCAGACCAGTTATTCGATGTTCCCAATATATCTATAGCTGTATGGATAATACTGTCCCAGTATTTTTTCTACGCATCTGGACATCAGCCGTCATTCCCGAATATATCATGGGAAGCTGCTTTCATCGGTACAAGCGGGATATTTTCCAATAACTTCATTCCTGGAACACTAATTATTTTAAATACATTTTGTTCTTATGTTTTGATGGGTGTACTGCTACCATTAGTATTAATTACGCCATTCACAGTATTTGTAATGATTCCTTCTCTATGTGAAAAGAAACCTGATTTCAGGGTGGATGCTTCTAGAGGCGAAGTCCTTTTATTTGAAAGAGACAAAATGATGATGACTTCAATGTTTACGTTAGCTTGTAAATATATTTTGGGTCATGCTATACGGGTGAGTCCATATACTAAAAGGTAGAATACTATCTAATTTGATATAATGCTCAAGTTTCCTTGATTTAAGTATCTACTGTTTAATAAAATACCCTTAATATATTTCTATTAGTAAAATATTTCTTTCAAGCTATTTAGCTATATTTTATTACTGATTTTGTAGGTATTTGCTAGTATGTTGGCCGCTACAATACATTGCCGTCATCTGATGGTATGGAGCATATTTACTCCAAAATTAATCTTCGAATCTATAGGGATGTTTGTGACTTTGGCTTCAGTGATTGCTGGCTACATTATACTTGTAAGAGTCAACCAAAAAGCTGAATATTTGATACAATCGATTAACAAAATGAGTTGATTAGTTAAATGTTGAGTTAATTAAAAATGTTGTTTTATTTAAAATTAATCAATAACATAAAGTATTTGTATTTGCATTTTTCCATGTAACAAATATACTGTGATCGTTATAGTAGTAATAAAAATAGATTTTTCAAATTTTAGTTTTCTGTACAAATCAAGACCTTCCATTCCAAAATAAATCTCGTTTCACTTGTTAAGTTTGTAAAAAATTTTTCCTTTTTGGTATTGTATACAGCTATTTCCTATAATTTTATGCCAAAAGTTTCATATTCTTATATGTAGTCAATCATTTCACTGCACTTATATATTGAAACTAGCTCAACTTGACCCTAAATCAAGACAATAGTAGAAATGTACCAAATTGTTGGATCAAAAATTAAGCTTTTTTAAAGTTAATACGAAGCAAAAATTAAATCTGGCCAGGCACCATCAAGGTGGAAGGACATTACGTTGTCAGATCTTGTCATCGAAATGAGCAGGTAATTTCGCATTTATTGATGTAAGTAATCTTATAAATAATATTTTAGTTATATCATTTTTTCTGGTGTGAGTAACCGACGGTTTTACCTTTTATTCACTGGGCAATGACGTCATTATCTGAGTATGAGACATTCACTTAACTGAGAAGTCGTTTACATAGTAGAAGGCACTTTCCAGTAAATATAACCTCAAACTATTGCGGAATGTGGAAAAAGATGATGTCGATTTGATTTCATATGGCAAGTGATTGTGCATTTTTTTGCATTGTAAAATATTGAGCCCTTAACTAATTCTGAACGTGGTGTAGGTACGTAAAGGTCGTGCTCCGCGTTCCTGAGTGGATAGCCGTGCAACGACCTTTCTGGAATTGGAAAAGCGTGCTTACGAATTAGACAAACGGATTCAAAGATAAATAAGAAAGGAAGAGTCGGAATTTTTAATCTTTTAACCCTGCAGTGATGCCTGCTGTTTAGCCCGAGTAAATATCGAACAGCTCTATTTTGTAGTTTGAAGATTCTCTCAAATTGAGTCGCACCACAAGTCCCCCAGTAGGGAAGGATATATCGGAGATGTGACTCAATAAGGGTATAAAATATTAAGGAGGTGGATAAGTTCAGATAATAAACTATGAATTTTTTAACTCTGTATAATTCATCTACAATTGCTACATTCATACCACATCCTTTGTCTACACTTGCGCTATTCTGGAAGCTTTTTGAACTGTTATTTATCGTACTGCTGGACACTTCTCAGTTTTATCCCATATGAGAGATACTTCACATGTCTACCCTCCATAATATTTATCCTTAAAAACTGCCGAACAAATCGAGAGAAGCCGTGCCATTTCTGTTTTCGTCTGTAGGCTTTCTACAAATGACGTCAGTTAATGGACAACCTATCCTCTACCAACCTTGTTCCCATACCTCGTTCTCTATATCTTTTATATCAACTCTATGGAGAGAAATGGTTATTCTTTCAAATACATTCCGCTGTTTCTCTTTCATGATATTTTGTTATTTCCATAGATTTGTGAAATAATATATTGATAAGTGATCCATAAATTAGAGGTGTAGGCACTATCCTGTTCCCATTTTTATAGATATGTACAATAGTATTAAGGCTATATGACATTATGTAGTTTTCGATATCGTTTTCTGTACAGTCGTCAATGTCGACAAAAACTGTACAGTTTCCTGTACAGGAAACTTTATTCCATTAAATTGTGTATGACACTATGTAGGTTTTCGATATTGAAATTAACAAAAATAACGCCTCTGATTGATGGTAGAGCTGTCAAGTCATTGTCAATGTCAATTGATATTTACGATTTCAATTCATTGTATAAACATAAACTTGACTTAACATTTACTCATTTAATTGATTTCGTTTCCATTTTAAAACTAAAACTATGTCTTGGACGAAAGTCGCTGCCCTTAAGCTCATAGAGCTATATGGACATCATCCAAATTTGTACGAAATTACATCTACAAAGTACAAGAATAAACACGTACGGTCGAGTTCCCTAGAAGCCATTCGAAATGAACTACAGTTACTGAAATAAAAGCAAAGTATAACATGATGCGTCAGACCTACATACAAGAGAGGAAAAAAGTAGTGACTTGCAAAAAAAGTGGTGCTGGTGCAGCTGATGTAAGTATGTATACCTTTAATTACATGCTTTTATATAGACAATTTTTGTACTGAATAATCGTTCTATTGTAGGTTT
The DNA here is from genome assembly GCF_026250575.1 of Diorhabda carinulata. Classification (NCBI taxonomy): domain Eukaryota; kingdom Metazoa; phylum Arthropoda; class Insecta; order Coleoptera; family Chrysomelidae; genus Diorhabda; species Diorhabda carinulata. The sequence goes on along the minus strand of NC_079460.1, from coordinate 38,523,141 downwards.
ATATTCCAAATTTGTATTATTTTGAAGTAATAGATAAATTACTTAGAGGAAGTGGCATAGACCCTAGGGCCTTAACTGATACAATTGTTGATGAACCTCACAAACCTTATGATATTTCATCAGACAATGAGAACGTAAGTAATAAGTCACACTATTTGTAATTGTGCAACAAGTTATTGTTATGTAGGTAATCTTATTATTTCGAAGTTCTTATAGTATAACTATTCCATACAAAATTATGGTTTGTGCTTTAATTATAAAAAGTAGAATAAGGTGCTCTACAAAATTATTTTGTCTTTAAAAACATCTAACTACAGTGAATAGTTTTTAATTTGTGTGTATTTTCAGATATTGGAATTTACTGAAATGGATGATGACGGTTCCAGAAGTCCAGCTATTAATAGTCCCATCACTAATCACATAGCTACAACATTACAATCGAAAACCCCAAAGAGGTTTAAAAAAAATTTCTTCCTGGGGACAAAATTTTGGAAGATGCTTCAGCAGTAATGCAGGGCATATGTAATGCCATGGAACAAACGCAATAAAAAACTCCAAAGGATCGGTTTGATGTCTTTGGTGAATATATTGCCCTGCGATTAAGAACCATCTCTGGTGAGGCTCTTCAGAATGAAGCTGAATTAAATGAATGAAAAATAAAAACAATAAAACTACATAATATAACTTGAATTTGATTTTAATTTATTTGTCCTAAAAAGATACAAGGGAAGCAGAAAGTTTATTTTAAATAGGAAACCCTATACTAAAAAGTATCTAATAAAATAAAATAGATTATAACACTATTAAGATCAAAAAAATATAGCATGCACTGAAAATAATACAAACAGCCAATAAAGAATCAATAAAACGTTATATTTGTTCATTTCATAACCTTTTCAATGAAAGGTGAATACTACATTATAAATTGTGTTTTCTTATGGCTTCTTCTTGCCATGGAACAGCGCCTGGAGGTGACATGAAAAAACTCTTTAAATTCATCTCTAATCTTATGAGAAGTTTTATTTGGTTTGGTTTTGTAACATTGGGTTGAAATGCCTGCTAATTGCACATTTTCGTTAGTTTTTTCTGGAACATGTAAAGGTTCTACTTTAACTAAATAATTGTGTAAAGCTATACAAGCCAATGTTACCAACTCTACTTTATTTGCAGATAAATTTATTGTGTTTAGTATTCGAAATCTATTGGTTAATATGCCAAAAGCATTTTCAATTATTCGCCGATCTCTCGAAAGTCGGTAATTGGACACTTTGGTATCATGACTTTGGTAACATTATGTGTGATGGGAAAAGCATCATCTGCAACGATCACATATGGCACTTCTAATGTTCTACCCTTCAATTTTGCAGGCTGGGGTATATTCAAAGATCCATCAACTAAAGCTGTAGAAAGTTTGCATTGTTGGAAAACTCCTCCATTTACTCCCATATTTACATATGTAAATTTATACTTTGCATCAGCTATAGCTAATAAAACTATTGAATGGTCTCCTTTGTAGTTGTAGTAATATGAACCTGCTGATAGTGGTGGTCTAAACTTAATATGTTTCCCATCTAAACAATACAGTTGGGAAACTGCCATATATCATCGAAATCTTTTGCTATTTGTTCCCATTCATGATTTGTATTTGGTGTCTATAATTAAAAAGAAATTAAAAATAAATAAAACGTCTCAGGCAAACACTTACCTTAACATATATTGGATGTAGATGATTATATATGGATCTATATACTTCTGGCACGAATTTACTTATTGTGGAATCGTGTAGAATACATTAGGTATCTCTATGATTCACCAGTGGCCAAAAAACATAAAGTTACTTCTAACCTATTAATAACAATATATTATTTGAAGTGTACTTTTTTTAAAATAAACATAAAAACCTGTTTCGTCCTGGTATAGCCTCCCGAAAATGTAATTATATAAGTAATCAAATTGTGTCTGGGACATCCTAAAAAAGTTTTTATATGCTAATGGATCTTCTTGCAAAAGCTCATTGTTCAACAAATTTAATCTTGTTCTCCTTTGAATCCAGGGCCTAATCCATTTTCGTTTTGGCTTTTTCCGAGAATTATCTTTGCAAATAGTTTGGAATATCATTGTACATCCAACTACAGCCGCAGCACATGCAGCCATTACGTTTAACTCCATAATAACAGGAAACCGAATAAAATAATTTCAACTAACTAAGGAATGAGTTAGGTTAGGCTAAACATAAACACGAGACAATGTGACACCGACACGATATTTGATCTATTGCCCAGAAACTGTACAGAAATATGATACGGAATGGTACATAATGTCATACGGCCTTTAAACTTCCAAATTAATTAAAAAAACGAAGTAAGATTTGAAAAATACACTTCAAGGTCATTTTTTATATGAAGAATTTTTTTATTTCCCTATCTTATTATTTTACTTATACGAGGTGTGTCGGATGAATAACAGGAGACTGATACATAGAACATACGCATTCTTTCCAAAGCAATTGTCTATTATAGACAGTTGGTTTGAAATTTTATTTTTCGTTTCTCTTGGCAAATTGGCATACCCGTCGCCTTCGTTCATATTAGATTTGTTGGTTTCTTTTCCGGGAATTTTTAAACATGGCAGCAAAGTTGTTGTGAAACATATTGAATAGAATAATAATAAAATACTTTAATAATACTTTCTTAATTTAAATTCAAACTGATAAATTTTCAATACCTTCGTTATCAATAACATCAATAAGGTTCGTCTTGCAGAATAACGCATGATGAAGCAATCAAAAAACGCTTCTCTATGGTGCAGTTGAAGCAATACGTTGCATGGGATATGTTCTTTTTGATCAGGACAATCTGTTGCCAAATGTCCTCAATTGTCAAGAATGGATTTTCTTCCATTTCTGCCCTAGCATCTCATTGCCTAGTGTTATTGGTAATCCTGATCAATAGGAGTCAGAGACATCAAAATCCTAATTTGGATAACCATATTCTGGCATTTACAAACATCCAATGCACTTGGAAAATATGAATAATGTCTTTGACACGACAGTACAATGATATGACAGATGATTGACAATTTTTCATCAAGCATATGTTTTTCATCAATATATGAGCAAGTTTTGAAGCCTCACATTTCCAATACAATGACAGCAACCAACGTCCTGATTTTTTTCAAGATCCATAACATAGAATAACAGCTAAATATTCCAATTATTTTGGTATGAGTGATTTTTTAAGCAAGCATATGGTTTTCATCAATATTCGAACAAGTTTGAAGCTTCATATTTCCAATACTGCAGGTTTTTATGTATTTCGTACTCTGGTATTTTCAAGTACAGCCCTGCTTCCATTCTGAATAGTTATTACCGAAAAAAAGCAAAAAATAAAACTAGAATTTACCCAAAAATCTTTATTTTACTACAAATTCAAAATTAGAAAATATCAAAAACATATACAACTATTATATGTTATTATTTGTTTAACGCATTTTATATTATTTATGTGTAATAAATATATTTGCTAATATTTTTCCATTACTTCAAAACTAAGAGAATGATTGTGTGGTTAATGACGACGTAAATATTTTAAGTCGATAGTCCAATAACTGCATTGGGATCATTAATAAGAATATTGCCGAGTAAATGTGCTGGTAATTCAATAAAATCTGACGAATCCCGTCTTAGAAAGTAGTCAAACTGTTGATTGCACTATATTAACATAGCATGGGTCATTACGTGAGTCGTTAAGGAAAAACTATATCCACGCCTTCACCAATAAACTAAATATCTCGATATATACGTAAAAATTAAAAATAAAATGACTCGGAGAGTAGCATAGAAGCAGACAATAGTCTTAATCCTTAATAATCTGTTTATTCGTCCCCATCTCCTAGAAAATTGCAGAAATACCGTTTTATTTACTTCGACATAAGAGAAAAAATCACTCTGTGTAATAGAGAAGTATAAAATAAAAAAATTCATTTCACATATAAATTTTTTTGTCGGATATAAGAAACGAAAAGTAATATGAAATTCTCCATTTCATTCTTTTCTTCATTTCGCTTCGTTGTATAAGTGAATCGCAATCTTGAAACACAGTTTTGATTTGATTTCGAGGTACCTAAACCCTTCAAAACCTTTTCAAACTTCCTGATAATGTATTTATTTTTATTGGTAATATTCTATTTTGATTGAAAAACCTCACTTTAGCACTTTAATTTCTACGTGGAAATGATTTTTTTTATAAATACATAATATTAAGGCTTAAATTAACATATCATATGTTTATGATTGATTTTACTTTGAAGCGAATTCAACTAATTCAACTGCCTATTGAAAGAAAACAATGCTTGAAAATTCAACAATTTTTTAATGCCTTCTAGTTGTTACTCTGCTTGACTGTATCCTATTACACGTTCATGTAGAATATCTGTCAATTTTGTCTGTTATTTATTTTCGATATTCATTCAAATAAACTGTTAAATCATAAAAATGTCATGTTTCCCAGACTTTTTTTGTTTTCCTATATAACATCAATTTGTGACACCTTGTAGATGCATAAGGTGAATGCGCGGACTCTTGCCACTTCTTAAACACATTTAGAAAGTGCTTCTTCAGTGCCGCTCGTTTTTCGAGCCAGCAGAATTAAGACTGCATTGTATTGTTTGTTGTCTTTGATCAATTGTTGTCCATACTCTGGTGATGTCGCTACCAGGGATCGTGCTTACGAGTGTTCTTCAGGACTAATTTACATTACATTTTATCGAGCTATTTATTCTTTAAAATAAATCGTGCTAAGAACTCTTTGATAATTTGTGGTACTTATTCGGTATATTCCGAAATTAGTAAAATTATATTTAAACTAGCCATCATCCATCAAAGAACTTGCTATATATATATTAATGCTTCATATAATTATTTAGTGGTGATTCCGTCTAAGAATTTCTACACGAAAGTTAGTGTGAATTTCTCGAGAGTGTCATGTGTTACTTTGGAAAAGTTGTGTTCTAGATAAACTCGAGTAAGTTTTTGTGATAGATAATAATTTCTTACAAAATATTAATTTCCATTTTCATTTATTTGAGGTATAACATTTTCAATTTTATTTTAGAGAGCCAAAATATATCACTATTACAGTAGCATGTCATTTTTAGTACCAAAATATCTAAAATTATTGTTCTTAATTTTTATTACCCATCCAAAGTTCCAGCATGGTTGGTCTGTGGTCAGTGTTGCCAGAGCTAGTACAATTGTACAATTTTAGTACATTTTAGTGTATTTTATACGCTAGTACATTTTTCCTTTTTTCTAATACATTTTCCCTGCGTTCGCAAATATAAAGTTATTTATATTTTCGTTTAATAAAATAAACTAGAAATTGTAACAATAAGAAAACAGAGCCAAGTTTATTTATATTTATATCGTGAGATTTTTGTACTGCATTGCTAATTATATCGGTAAACTTTATATAAATTTTTCATCCTCAAAATAATAATTGACACAGTCTATAACATTTTTGGAAAAAAAAAATTTAATTTAAACTTATGTTTATACATCTTTCTATAATTTTATTAAATTTGTTTGAAGTTGGTACAATCTAGTACATTTTCTAGTTCAATTTTTACATTCAGCTTTTAAATTGTGGCAACACTGTCTGTGGTTTCAGCAATACTTAGTACAATGCAGTGGCTCCCAATAAGTTTTCCATGTTTATCTCTTGTAGGAATTGAATATGAGAAATTAAAGCATCTTTGTGATTATAATACAAACAAAAGTTGCATAATAATTATTTGACGATGTGTTTTTGCTAAAGGGCGCTTCCAAATACAGTACCGAACGTTCTATTATCTCATCACTGATATTACAAATGTCTCTTATACCAGCCAAACATTCAAATAACCATTAATATATATGTAAATACGTATTAATTGAATCATCTTGTACTGTTTGACACAATTTTGCATATAATTTGTAAAAACGTGTATCACTTTTTGTTAATTTTGACATATATCGAAAAGCTAACCTTCGAGATCTCTTTGTTTTTTGAAAATAGCATGGCTGCGTTGACAACAGTGTCCTGTAACCAGCCTTTTACTTATTGTTTTCGAAATTGTTAGACTTCCAAATAATTGGAATGCATTAATTTGGCAATGTTTTAGTTGAATTCAAAGTTTTGCGATTGATGTCCTTCGACTATTTCAGCTCTGTAGGCATGCCAATCAAATCTTACACATATTTTTCGCTTCCTACTGTTTACTTTTGTTTATGTGTAGGCTATAGCTTTGCAACGTTTTTTATTTATGATATTCTTAGAGTTACAGATCAAAGAAAGTGCAGTAGAGTTTTCAACAGCACCAATCATACTCTGCTGGTAGTAATACTAGATTAAAAAGGTAGATACTTACTCTGCTTTAGTGCCTTACTTTAATTGAATTCTGTACAGTCTACAATATTTCGAGTTGACTTTTAACCCATATATTGTTTTTCTAAATGAGGTCATAGCGTTATGTTGTCGCTCTACTCAATAAATTCTTCCTCCAAGCTCTGTCTCTGTTTTGAAATTTTGAAATTTGAAAAATGAAAATTTGAGAACGACGTGATTTTGTATAAGTACATATCCAACATTGGACATACTGTATCTATCCACAATAACAAAATATTTATGTTTTGCAATCTTTGATTATTACATAAACACTAAAGAATAAAATAGACAGTTACCAAATAGCTATAAACATGGAAAAGTCTAGGTGTTAAATTTTTTATTGAATTATTATAATTGAGTTTTTATATTGGAATATTGGATAACGTTTTTACTAATTAAAATTCCGATGAAAGTTAATATAGCTTTTTAATTGTACCAGGAAAATTATTTTTCAAACAAATTTCAAAAGTTGTCGATATATCAAAAATTGGTAGGGAACACTTATTGGACTGAAAATAAACCTTTGTCATTACAGAAGGTCTCTATTAATATGAATAAAAAGCGATAGTAATAAACCACCAAGAAAAGATCGAGAAATCCAATGAGAGTTACAGGATTATGATAATGAAGACAACAAGATGGATATTGGAAATAAAATTCAGTGGAAATCCACAAAGTAAATACAAACGGTTGAGTTCAAACGGAAAATCAAAGAATCAAAAAGTATTTTATACTACGTTAGAGTACTAAGGTCAAAACAAGTAGTTAATAGCAAGTCTTGACAAAAATATTAATAGAGACTAAGAGAAACAGTCAAATTTTCTATTAGGTGCATTGAAATCCAAATACAATGGAAACGAGATGCAAAAGGGTTTTACAATAAGAGGTGTTATTTTGAACAGCCCGCTATTTCGGTAAATGTCACTTTTGAAGCTGTCATTTTTTGACATTTGATAAGTAGAAACTATGCCAATTATGAAAATGGAACGATACACGCTTCAACAACGCATTGACATTATTAAAATTCACTATAAAATGGTGAAAGTTTGGCAGAGACGGTTCGTAAAACTAAAACATTTTTGAGTCGATGTGAAGCACCTTCTCGGACCGCAATACAGAAATTGGTGGAAAAATTTGAGCTGTTGGGACAAGTTAGTGATGTGAAGAATAAAACCCGTGCACGTCGCTCAAGAACAACTGAGAATATTGCTGCTGAAGCCCAAAGTGTTGAAGAAAACCCAGGTTTGTCCATTCCTCGTCGTTCTTTGGAATTAGCCATTCCACAAACGTCATTACACCGTATTTTGCATAACGACTTGGGTCTTAAGGCCTATAAAGTTCATTTAACACAAGAACCGATCATCAACATCGTCGTGTCTTTGCTGATTGGGTCCTTGAAATGCATGAAAATGATCCTGAATTTCATCGAAAAATCATCTTAACTGATGAGGCCCATTTCCACCTTGGTGGTTACGTCAATAAACAAAATTGTCGAATCTGGGGCTCGGAAAACCCAAGAGTTATTGTTGAAAATCCTCTCCATCGTCAACGCGCGACTGTTTGGTGCGGTTTATGGTCTGGCGGTGTCATTGGACCTTACTTTTTCGAAAATGAGGCTGAAGCAACAGTTACGATGAATGGATTGCGCTATCGAGAGATGATTAATGATTTTTTATGGCCGGAATTGGATGGTATTGATTTGGACAACGTTTACTTTCAACAAGACGGCGCTACGTGCCACACAAGCAACGAAACCATCGATCTTTTACGGGAAAAATTTCCGGACCGTGTTATCTGAAGAGGTGATCACAATTGGCCACCGAGATCTTGTGATTTAACACCTTGCGACTTTTTCCTTTGGGGCCACGTGAAAGATAAGATCTACGCCAACAGTCCAGCATCGATTCAAGACCTCAAAGATGGAATTCGTGAGGCTATCGAGGACATAGGGCAGCCGCTTTGCAATTTGGTTACGGAAAATTTCATGAAAAGGATATGGTCCTGTAAGCGCAGTCGTGGCGGCCATTTGGCTGATGTTGTGTTCCATTATAAACGGCATACCTTCCTCCGACCATTTATCCATGGTATATTTCTTTGAATACCAAAATAACACCTCTTGTTGGAAAACCCGCTATATATGCGTGAACATAATATACGGTTAATTAAACATTGATGATTAGGATTTATGATGAAACTTTCTAGTCATTTGGAAAGACCTTGTCACGTTAACATAAAACATAACTGATGAATTGTATGTTAAACAAACAAAAAATAGAATTTCCACTATGAATACAATGTAGTATTTATATCGAAAATTTCGATCTCAAGATCAATGCATATGTGCTACGCACTGAGCCGTACAGATTAACTTGAGATTTCAAAAGGGAATGAATAATTTAATGAATGAATATGATGAAATAGTCTACCTCATTTTATCCTATTATTTGTAAATAATAAAGTGAAAATTTGAATAAAAAACGGGAAAAGTAGTAACACTATTTTACAAAATTTAACTTTTTGTATGTTGACGTTGATAATGTCCGCTGATGACTTGTTTTTATCAAATATATTCTCAACATTCTTTGACCAGCTCGAGTTACTTTGTTTTTGATTTTTATCATTTAAACGTATATATTAAGTAGTTCAAAGAGACGTTGTTTAAACAATCCAAATCATGCAAGATATTGGAAATGTTATAATAGAGTGAACAATACCTATTTTGAGTATTTTAGGATGCTCTTGGATAAAAATAAGTGTTTGTTAATCGTGTGTGGAATATTTAATTTTATGGAAAGTTGGTAAAAGAAAAGCTTTTAAATTTGGAACACCGACTATTTGGTTAGAACCACGAAATCATCTCGAAGAATGTTATTTTTGTAGCGTGAACGTAAACAGTTTAAACAATTGGTAGTTTAAGTACTAGTTGTGTTCAGTGCTTACTCATCAGTGCCTAAAAATAATTCTGAAACCTTGGAACAAGACATTGAAGGACCAAGCTCATTTTGAGGGTACATCAAATGAGCCAAAATGCTTTTTCCAAGATGAGTCCTAAATAAGCTTCAGAATTGTTAGCATCAAGTTACCTTTTGTTCAGACATTAAGAATTAATGAAATCTACCATAAGTTGCAAATTTGTGTCGATTTAAAAATGGTGAAGATTCTTTTCGGCGAACATAGTGGTTACACTACATTTCCCTGTTTTACATATCTTTGGGACAATAGAATAAACTAGAGTACATTGGGTAAGAAGAAATTGGCCCTTAAGAGAAAATATGTAGCTCGGAAAAAGAAATATTTAGACGGGAACTGCTTTGCTATCACAAATTACCCTAGCTCATTATAAGAAAAATATCGGTAAATTCTATGACTGAGTTAGAACTAAAGGCTTGGACAGCTTTCGTCTCTGTAATGCAGAATTTTCTTGGAAATAATAAATCGGAGAATTAGTTTGATTTGTAGAAAATATTCTACTACAATTAAGAAATATGCAATTAGAGCATCAAACTTTACTTCTTCTATAATTACCTGTACAGGTTTCCGGAAAATTTACAATTGAATGATTAATTCTTCTAATGATATTTTTAAAAATAGCAAGTTTCTTCGTAACATATGTACTGTAAACTAGTGTAATTCTTGGTACTTCAAAGTAACTTTACTGCCAATAATTTAGCAGTTATTTAAACAATTTGGGATTCTCATGATGCCATAATAACAAAATATAGATTTGCAAAAGAACAACTGAACAGAGTATTGTACATATTCATATTTTGTTATCGTCATCAGAGTTGTTCTAATATTGTTTTGCAAGTTTTAGTGTGTAATACCATTTAAAATTCAAATCACACAATTTATGTAATGTTTGCGACAAGGAAATCTATATTTGGACTGCGACAGTTAATTGTAATCGAACACATTTAGCCAAAAATGTACATACCGTTAAAAAAATATATGTCGCACCCACTAAACGTTAGCGATTAAATTTAAATAGTAAAATTATATGATTGATTGGACAGTTGGGCTAAACATGAACAGCATAGAAAAACCGACACAGAAAGCGCCATCTATTTAAAAGGAAGATAAATAGAGCAAGTCCAGCCATTTTGTAGGTAGGTACTCGGGACTAGGTACTAAGACTGTTTCAGACCAACATAAAAGGCCAAAGTATAGAAATATAATAGAAAACTCAACAACAGAGGTCTACGAGTTATATGCCAAACAGGATAAGTAATGAAGGCCTTTAGAACATAACTAAAGAAGAGAAAATAGATGTAACGATTATGAAGCCAAAATGGAGATGGATAGGTCATACAGTACGGAAATTGCATCACACATAACCTAAAAAGGCTACATAAATAGCCAAAAACAGAAGGAAATGGAGAGCCGTTGTCAACAAAATTGGATGGAACCCACAAAACGATACAGAGGATAGCGGTTTAATATTTTTTTACAGCTCTTAAAACACCGACAGATACTCTATAAATATTTAGCCAGTTTCTGTACTGAGAAGGAACAGTAACAAGAAAAGTGTACTTTCGGATGTAAAAAAAAAGGTTTTTCCATTTTATACACATCTGGAAAACTTTTTGGTAAAATTAATGCGAATCAAAATCATCTTCAACCAAAAATTTGGTGATTTCACTTCAACAAATTTTACTTAGTCTTATTCCTCACCGTTCTCTACTGCTGGAGAAATATGTTTAATACCCTTTATACCTTATGATTGAAAACGAAATACTTTGATTTTGGAACAGACAAACGTAGGCCAGGGCTACATATGGAGAGTACGATGATATAATTTAATGAATTTTTGGCCGGAAAGTCGGTATCAACAGTATTGTGAGATGGAGTGTTAACGCGTGTTAAAGATTCGATTTGTGGTGGATAAATTTCAATATCTATCTTCTTGTATCTAATTTATATATTTATATTTTGATAAAATCGAAAATACTCTTCAGAACAACAGTGAGATTAGGTAAATCAGTAATTGTATCAAATATTCTTCTTTTTACTAAATTGTTTTCATTTTTCGAATATTTTCTTTTTTTGAAACCTTTCTTCCCATCTAGTCTTCTTTTTTGGCTTCGTTTTATTCTAATTATCTCTTGTGTTTATAAATGTTTCTATTTTTTTTGTATCTAATATTTCTTTTTATGATTTTTTTCCAATATATTCTCAGTTTTCCAAAAGTGTGATTCTTTGTATAATACATTTTTATCTTTTTCCTTATATTCTTTTTCTTGGGCTATTTTTTTTTCGATTCGACTGTTTTTATGTTTAATAAAATTCTGTTTTCTCAAATAATCTCCTTTTCATGAAATTTTCTAACTTCATCAAACTTTTTTTCTTTTTTTTCCCATTTGCTTCTTTTTCGAATTATTCTTTTTCTTTTCACTTACATACATACAGAAAATAGTCGTCAAATTATGCGTGAGGTTGCAAATCAAAACTACAATCAGAAATTACATCCTTTATTGTTTCTATCAACTCAACTATTTAACAGTCTTTTTCCAAATTTTTTATGAACGTACTGATCTTAACGATTGTTTTTCTGTACAATTTCTATTGTACGTATCTTGATAGAATACAAGGTCGTTAGAATGGGATACTTTTATCAAGACAACAAGAAGTAAGGTTATTTGATGGTAATATGTTCACTAAATAGCCTTTAGAAATAATATTTTGTTAAAAGAATTTATATTTGTACCGGGTTGATCACTATAATTTGATTCGTTCTTAATTTTAAATCTAATAAAGATACAATAAAATATTTCCTACAACTATTGTTTGCTTCTGAATGGAAATTTTTATAGGAAAGACAATTAAATGCTACTTCATTTTTCAAATAGCACGTATTTTCTAATTTTGGCTAGTTAGCTTTTTCTGATTCGATGCATAGTCGATCTGTATTTAGAACTACGATATTTCAAATTTTAGACCAACTCATTACTTCGTTGGTAATTATATGGCACAATTTTGATATCCAATAAAATTATTCATCAAATAATGAATAAATAAATAACCATAAAAGCAACATAAAAAGAGAACATACATTTTTCAGTTGAAATCCATGTTATACGAGGATGGTCCCAGAAGTACCGGTAGTTGCTTGAAAAATACCACTGTATTAGAAAGTACACAATCTGTACAGCTTATTTTTCAAGTTTGAAGACACCACGTTGTTAAGTATTTGTTTGGCAGCCATCAGTGAATTTGTAAACATGGAAAAATTTGGTAATCGTTATGTAATTCAACACTTTAATTTGAAAGGCATTAGCCCAACCAGTATAAAAGGTGAAGTAGATTCTATTCTGGGTGAGACTTCTCCTTCATTATGAACAGTGAGATATTTGGTAGCAGAGTTCAAACGACGCCGTACGACCTGAGAGAGACCAGCATCGCGGTGGTCGACCAAATGATGTGACGTTTCCAAAAATGTTACTGGGTGATCATTGACTGAAAGTGCACAAGCTAGCAGACGTAGTAGGTATTTCAAAAAGTGCGGTACATCGCATATTAACTGAAAATTGGGACATGAGAAAGCTGTGCGTAAGATAGGTGCCGTGTTTGCTCACAATGGAACATAAACAGCGTCGTGAAGATGTTGCCATCGAGTTTTTGGCAATGTTTCACAGAAATAAAGTCGAATTCACACCCGAAACAAAAGAACAATCAAAACAATAGACTGAAAAGGGAGAACCGGCTCCAAAGAAGGCGAAGACTGTTACACCTGCAGCCAAGGTCATGGCGTCGGTTTTTTGGGATGCGCGTGACGGAATTTTCATTGCCTATCTTGAAAAAGGAGAAACTGTCAGCGTCGAGTATTATGTGAATTTATTGCAACGTTTGAGCGAAGAAATCAAGCACAAACAACCTCATTTGACTGAGAAGGAAGTGTTGTTTGTTGTTTCATCAAGACTATGCACTAGCTCACACATCCGTTATTGCATCGGCCAAAATTAATTAATCAAAGTGAATTGCTACCTCAGGCATCCTCTTCGCCAGATTTAACCCCCAAGGAATATTTTATGTTCCCAGATTTGAAAAAATGATTCGGTGGTCAAAGTTTTTCTAAAAATTAAGAGGTAATGTCGGTGGTTAATGACTATTTTCTGGAGCTTGACGATTCTTATTGTAAAAAGGGTATCGAACTTCTTAAACATCGCTGGGAAAAGTTTAAGGAGCTAAAAGGAGATTACGTTGAAAAATAAATGTATTTTTTCCAAATTTTTTGTGTTTTTGTTGTTATTTTTATTATTAATTATTGTTAAGTGGCATCTATTGTTACATATTTTTTCAGAATACATCCACATATTTTTTTTGTTGTTCGAAACTCTGTAATTCTCAAAATAAAAGAGATATATGCAAATATCCAAGGTAGATACAGCTACTAAAAAATAATGAAATATATAATCAAATGAGATTGTGTACAATATGTTATCCACCCTGTAATTTAGTTCATTTTGTTCAAAATTTGTATAAAACATTTTTATGTATTACTATTTGCGTCAATTGAAATTGTGAAACCACATACAACAGAATTAAAAAGTAAACTATTGAAAATTTGTCATAAAACAATAATCTAATTTCATTGTAAACCTAATAATTTAAAAGGTGTGGTAATCTGCTCAAAAATGCTGTATGTCAGAAGGTACCTTGATAATTATAGTGACACCATTAAATTCAATTTAAATAGATATTAAAACTTAAGTAATAGAAAGTTTTTTGCGTAATAGTTATGTTGGTATTTGTATAAATATATCATAGTTCATAAATGCAACTGTTATCAGTCCTTGTCCAAATTTGTCGAGCAACCAAATAATATACGAAAATAGCTTTTTGGATAAAACACATGTATTACAATCAAACATTTCAATTATATTACATGGAGCTTAGAGAAAGAGAATTTTCATCCTATTGGTTGCGGTACTACCAGATACGACGCTGATCTCCATCCATAACAAAAAATCCTAGGAGAAGCCCTTGGAGTATGCCTCCCTCCTACCTTTCTCTGGCCATAATTACTATAATTACTGTTCCATGACTGCCATAGAATATTCTTGATTGAAATTAGTTGTTTATAGATATAAATGTGAAATATTTTCAGTGCATTCAACACTGCTCATTGTTTTTATAGAAATTTTGATATTTACTTACATATACTAGAAATTATCACAATAGATATATGTAACGAACAATTCTAAGAAAGCTTAAAAACTTATCGGATCGTCTAACAGGAAATACTTCCGGTAAGGAAGATATTCGTGGTTTCCGAATAGAAATTGATGAATTAATATGCAGAAATGATAAATAAACAATGTACATTGTTTATAAGTACCACATGTAACTTACTGAAAACAGTCAGACACATAAAATATGTCTGGCTGTATAATAAAGTGAAATTTACTGATAAATTACTCTTGAGTTTATAAGTGGGTATATCTGCTAAGCATCAAAAATATTTAGAAATGTAATGTAATGAATGTCTTGTAACTTTCAATTCATTTTCCCGATTAACAGATTTTTGCAAGGAGAATGACTCAAACAATCCTGTTTGGGCATCAAAAATATTCAGAAACGTGAAGTAATCAGTGTTTTATAATCTTAAATTTATTCTCCCGATTTACAGATGTTCGTTTTAATAAAACGGAAGATGCAAATCTGGATTTTACCGAATTTTTTTGTTAAATTTGAATTTGATAGAGTTTCAATTATCCCTTCTTTAGAGTTGTTGTTAGTTGTTGAATTTTGTGCCAACAATGTTTTTAATTTATTATTATGGGTAGGGTTCACGCCAGCATGGCGACATGGCGCCAAATCATCAAGAAATGTCGCCAAAATCATACACATCGACGACAAATTTGTCGCCCAAAATATTTTTAAAAAAACCTATGTTTTATATTTACTGTGCCGTTTTTGCATAAAAGAATTTATATATGCCGTAAAAATATGTATAAAAGTGTGCTACCACGTTATATTTTTGGACCACTAAATCATAACTTAAGTGGTCCTTTTGGACCACTAAATTTTCATTGCTGGTGTGAACCCTAATTATGGGTTTTCCTCAGGTTTTATCGTTATTTGTGTACTCTTTTGTTTTGCTCTTCATAATTTACCCACATAAATCCACATATTTTATTTAGTAACACGATTCGCCGGAACTATAGGTAGTCACCACTCTAGCACCCGTATTTTTGTTATTAGAATAATGTTAAACTTTCTTGAACGATCTTGGAATAATTTTGAACAAATCTAGATTTGAAATCGAATAAATTATCATAGTTTCACCTGTTATACTATGATGTCACCAATGCAAGCGATTGGTATTAAGTATTTGCAATAAGTCTTGAATAGTACCTATGTATAATGTAAATTAGATAAATGGTTGAGGTCTTAGTAAATACTAAGCAGAACATAATAATTATGGCCAAACCTGTATTCGAGACAAACGAAAGTAAAAGTTGTTCTGTTACTCCATTGCCACCTTGACAAGCCTCGAGCATAATGCAAAAAACTCTAAGGTAGTTTTCTTGTAACTGGCACATGATATGGTGCAAATATACGGATCGTATCATATTTAAATTTATATTATTTGACAATAATATGCGTCAAAAATATCGTAAGCTTTTACTTTATATTGTATGACATAGCAATAATGATGTGAAACAGTTCATACCATTGTACGAAGCAATAGAGGAAACAATGTCGAAAATGGAATCTTGTGGTTCCCAATGTTAACGATCATAAGTTAAGAACGTATATCCCTTGCAAAAAAAGTTTCCTTATACAAATATATACTCTGAAATTATATTTCCAATGTCTTATTACTAAGTTTTTGAACGCACTTCATGGTTAGATATATCGCTACAATGATTTTTTTCTTTCAGAATAATGAAGAGACCGTTAGGCATTTGGATACTTTTATCAGCAGGTATGTATTTTCTGAATTATATCAACATTGTTTTAAAATACTGCAAATAAAATTTGGTTGTATTTATCGAAAATTTTGGTAATGAACCACTCTTCATTGTATCTACATTTATTTTTATTTATCAAGTAGTTCATTGATAATTTAGAGCAGGCGTCTCCAAACTTTCCAGCCTTAGGGCCATACTGATTACTCCAGTAAGTTCCGAGGGCCAAAACCATATTATCATAGTCCACTGATGAAAAAATAAAATCCGAAAAAGTACGCAATGTTTAAAAAAGGCAGTAAATCGGACCAAAGTCCGCAAAACGGCAACACTGCATATTATTAATTTTCCTGTCATTATCTGTAATTTCTAGAGTAGTCGTAGAGTACGAGCCATGAGGAGTAACGTGACACGACATGTAGTACCTTCTATCGCTAACAGATGGCGCTAATAGCACGTACTGAATAATCTCGTTAGTTCGAGAAAGTTCTGGTGTCTTCCACTCACTTCTAGATGGCAGTAATTGAAATATGTATAAGAAGGCTAGTGGCGCAACCACCAGTCAGTTCCTATGAAACTGTTGTGTCGTTGCATCGCCCTTTTACTGAATTACAAAACAACCCATGGTTGTGGAAGTTAGCATTCTATGTTGATTTGACGAAACATGTGAACGAACTGAATTTGAGATTGCAAGGAGAAAACCAGCATCTTCCTGATTTATACACTAATACAAATCATTCCGGAAGAAATTGATACTTTTTCAATGACAACTACGAAGTTTTTCATATTTTAAAACATGTGAAATATTCAGCCACACCACTGAGACTGAGTTTCCTATCGATTTTGCAATCGAAACTTTGAGTGCTTTGAAAATAAATTTTGATACTCGTTTCTCGGACTTTGATGCCATTGCGAATCAAATTAAGATTTTTCAGAATCCTTTTGATACTGACATTGAAACCCTAACTCCGGAACTTCAATTGGAAATGATTGATCTACAGTGCAGTGATATAATTAAGAACAAATATCAAAACTCATCTTTGTTGGAATTTGCTCGTGGGCTGTTTTCTGTTTTTGGTACTACTTATTGGTGTGAGAAGACCTTCTTCAAAATGAAGTACACAAAAAACGTTTACAGGTCTAAATTAACCGATGAGCATCTTAAATCTCTTTTAATAATTGGTACAAGTAAAATTAGTCCACAACTACAAACTATTGTCAGTGGAAAATCTCAATTACTTAAATCTCATTAGTATTTCATGTGTCATTATGCTTGTTATAACTTATGTTTTTATTTAAAATGTATAAAATGTTAGTTGGATTCATTTAAATAATTTGTTAGTTATTATATACTGAAGTTAAATTTTCTGCATATTATACATTAAGTGTTTCTTTATCCAACTTATCACATAAACAATAACAATAAGACTACAACAATGTTATGAGTAGTTAGCCCATGACCATATCAACGTAGATGTCATATTAATAATTATTCAACATAAAATTAGAATACTTCAGTATGCTAGCTCCCTGCGGGCCGGACAAAATCTGTCCGCGGGCCGGATGTGGCCCGAACGGGCCTTAGTTTGGAGCCCCCTGTGTTAGAGCATCGATTATCTGAAAAAAATCCAAATTTCTATCGCGTGCCTTTCGAGGATTTGAATTTGTGATTATGGAAGTATTTATGAATGGGTTGAATGTGATGAAGATGACACTGGTTATGAAGTTATGATTTGCTATAATGAGCTCGAGCTCGTTGATGAAAAAATCAAGCTTTTTAGTGCGTAAAAATCGCAATGCTGTGGTTAGAGCAGCAAAAAGAATGTGATACAATTTAATTGCTGTCATTGAATTGGATGAGAAATATAGAAGCAAAAATATGAATTTTCGATATTGAAATAAACATCGATTTTGGACTTAATCAATCAAATCTATATCATTGTATTCTTTTCGTCATATATGTATGTATATACCCAATCTTCAATTTCTGAGATAACGTCGCTCTTATTTAGGTCAACGAAACCACGCAAATTAAATAATACATAGAAGAATTGGACTTTATGTTTTGTCTGGGAATATTGGTTTATCTTTTGGTTTATCTTCAAAATTTGACGGTCAAATTTGACGGCACAGAAGTGTTTTAGATGACCATTACAGATTTGAATTTGAACTCTTATTTTTTATTTGAATTTATGGAGTATATAGCCGCCGAAGCAATTCAAAGCCTCTAGTTGAAGAACCCGTCTCAATACTTTAGACATATGTTCTCTTTGATTGTAAATTAGTATCCCCAACTCTAAACCATATTTTAACTGGCTGCCCTTGATTACGATAGAGTAAAAATCAGAAAAAAATATTTTGTTCTTAAGAAGCAGGAACATGTAGCAAGTGTGATGACTGCAAATTTATTAAAACTATCTACGTGTGAAATTGTATCATTTTTACAAATGATAGATTAATTCAATTTAATCCTTAATCAAATTCATAATTCTTTTTTCGTTTCTGTTGGGTGTATTATATAGGTAATCAATTATATATTTATTTCATAGCTATCCCGCCACCTTTGTACGAGTCAATTAAAAGTTACAATTAATTGGCTCAACAGGCATGGGGGGTTGAGGCCAGTGTTTTGGACTTGAAAAAAGACGATTCTAATACGCGGCTTTTTGTTAACAGGTTTTAAGAAATTCACGTGGTGTTACATTAACAGATTAGTTTTATTTTAACAAAATAGCTCGGATCATGGTATAATACATGGTGTCAGGTGTAAAAACTTGATATAAAAGTTTGAGTAAATTGCGTACATTCGTACTTCGACATTAGTAAGCTGCGATATAAGTAGAAGCCAACAGGAATGGAATCATACTTTAAACCTCCAGATCCTTTATCCATTGAAGGAAGCCTAGCTGATAACCGGCAAAAATTTGAACAAAAATTCCAAAATTTTCTGACTGCTACAAGTTTAAGCAATGAAAATGATGAAAAAAAGGTTGTAATTCTATTGAACTTAGTTGGTGATGATGGTCTTGATTTATTTAACTCTTTTGATCCGTTACCGGAGACCCAGAAAACTCTTGATAATGTCTTGATTAGTTGATTGATGTCAGATTAGTTTTATTTTAACAAAATAGCTCGGATCATGGTATAATACATCGGGTTGTTCTCTATTGAAGTGTTCTTAAATGAATAATCAATTGTAATTTAGTCTGTATGCAATTAATCAAAGCGCTCCCCGCATAATATTGTTTCCAAAGAACGGTAGATGTACGTTACGTGAAGGACATCATTTCGAATCAAATATTTTAATCTCTGAATGAGTTTATACTTAATTTAAAAGGAGCCGAGTACTTCAAAATGAAAACCAACAAAGTAAGAATGGAATAATAGTTGACAGTACAAGAGATCGCAAATTTATTAAAATTTCACATTTAAACCGAAAATGTACTTCTTCAAATTGTTATCGCTAGAGGCAGGGCCTGATTAAGCTAGAGGGTCGAAGAGGGCCCCATCATTTGGAAATCATTTTTTTTTGATGTGTTGATGCCACAAATCTAACGTATTGATATTATGTTGTGGATTTTTCCGGGTTTCCGAATTCCTTAAGGGGGCGGCGTCATTATTTTAGCCCCGGGCCTTATAAATCTTAATCCGGCCCTGGCTAGAGGTAGTATCTCTTGACTGAAAATCCGAATGTTTTAACAAGGTTTAAACGACAATACTTAATAGTTTAAACAACAAAAATTGATTAATTAAGTAGCAATATAATATCAAAGAAAATATACGGTTTAAATTAGCGGTAGACTATAACAGAGCGTCGATTATTTTAATTCCCGACATACAATATGCCTAATAATGAAACTTACCTTTTCCATTCAATATTACTAATAGTAAAACTTACTTTTTCCATTTAGGCCGCTTAATATGATCGCGATCAACCAAGCGACTGTCAATAAACTCAAATGATTGAATAACGTTTCGAAAACTTACGTGGTAAACCTTTTTGTTGATTCGTGATTTTTGTGACAGCTCTGATGCAATAGCTTGCATAATGTCAAACATCAAGTGAGATTCATTAGATGCAATATTTTGACCTCGCAAACAATTCCATGTAATATTACACGTTGTCCTGCTCCATGTCGAGTGGATTTTATAACAGCATTGAGTTTCTGTAAGTTTCACCGTGTATTTAGACAAAAATTAGTAACCGATGTATGTTCCAAATAAATCGATTAAAATTATAATAGACTTTCCATTTTGTATACGCCTTGATTTGAAAATAAGTCGAGCTTTTACTTAGTTATGTAGAACTATTACGACATACTGGATATTATTTAACATTTGGTTCGTTTAGCAAGTAAACTAGGCGTTCGATTTATATACGTGACAAAAAGTAGACAAAAAATATGTCGGACCGTTATTATTATTATGCTAATATTGCGTTTTATATTACAGTGTGTCCATGAAGTTCATTTTTTACAAAACGAATAATTTCTGAATGAAATCACGAAAAAGGTACTTGCTTAGTGTAATTTCCCTACACACTAGTAATTAAAATCTTCAATTTTTGCGATCTAGAATAGATTTCAGAATGAGGGATGGCTCCAACGCTTCCAGGTGTAATGATCTGGAGTTCCGTTGTCTCCGACACTTCGAGAGGTTTCGTCGTCTACGTAGCAGAATCTAGACGTTGTTTCTGTTATGAATTTCGGAATTAATATGATATCGATGGAACCTGTAAACCAATCATTTAACTGCTATTGCCAGTGTCAAAAAAATCTAATGTTTCAATTTAATTCGTGATTTACGTTTGTCAAAACAGCAGGGAGAACCATGGGGTCTAGATTTTAACAACCAAACACAAAAGTAACTTTTTTCCGGCATTAAGATATCGATCTAGATTTTGTAACAATGTTTGTGGCGTTATGAATGTTTCGGGGATACAATATAAAATTGAAAAATGGCTTTTATTCATAAATGTCTCCAGAATAACTTGAAGGACTGTTGTATCACATAAAGGTATTAAAAGAATCGTATGAAAATATGGAAAGTCCGAATTTAACGAACACGTAAACTTTGTGGACATTTATGAGTTGTTTATTTTAAGAAAAAATTTCCCAAAAAATAATCTCTTACTTCAAGACTGGAAAAAATCTGACGATGTGGTCTACGACTTCTCCATATAAAACTTGGTTTGATTAAAAAATTTGTGAAATCAGTGTCAGTCAAAATGGAATAATAGAAGGCATACTTCAAATAATACACGGCAAATCATTAGTAGCTAGCTCGTGAATCACCATCATAAAAATCACCGAAAATTTTTTCGGAAAACATCGATCAAATAGCTACGTAAATATAATAGAATTGTTAGTTAAATATAAGGCATTATGTTGTGATATATCTATAAAAATACAGGTAAAATACGGTAAAAGATTCCATAAAGAAAGACCATATATGCTGGTGGATTACTTTGTGGGTTTATAATGCGACGTTCATCCATAATTATGTTCATATTATAAAAGTAATATTGCTTATAACCTAATTTTTGTTAAAAATGTGTAGTTTATCTAAAAAATTCATATTACATTGAACCTATTCGTGTCTAAAATATTTGACTACTAATTGACTTCTTTCTTAACAAAATCATCTATAATGTTGTTACACGCAAAAAATTATTTTTCGTTAACCAGTTTATTTAGTAATTTTAATTAGATCGTTTATTAAAGTGAAGACTACTGCTATTATGTTTATTAAGACTTAAATCATGCAATAATTGTTGGTTTACAAAATTAATTCAACTGCTACGCAATTAAGCATGGTAATTAGTAAAAGTGTGAAAATAACGGATTAGTCATTAATAATTCAGACGGATAATCTGAAAGTACAAATAATGAAATAGTACGTGACACACATTGGTGTGTTGAATACAAGAAATTTAGTATCATATAATATACACTTAAGATCTATGATCTATCACTTTGTTGAAGATGTCTTATATTTACCATAATACCTATTCATATTTTTTGATTTTTTAGGTGTTTTATGGTTAAGCACTCAAGATGTGCATGGTATACGGGCGACATCGTTGATCCTTGCAAAAACATCCACTGCTACCACTACAAGTACAGCAGCAACAACTTTATCGGAAGAGGTTAGTTTGTATTTATTTTGAATACAGCGACACCCCAAATCTAACAGTAAAAAATAACAGATTTGACATATTTCGGTAGAGCTGACTTCTTCACGGTTTTGTTACTAGATCATTTATATGTCTAAATAAATAATACATTTTAGAGAAGTTACGGTTATAATTGTAATCAGAAAAAGAATGTTTCAATTTCAAATCTACATATGGAAAAAATTGTTTCAACAGAAATGAAAGTTCTCAGATGAATCAAAAGGATTGAGATGGCTTAGAAAAATCAAATCGTATGGTGAAAAAGCAATTAGCAGATAACAGATAGCGAAATAAACAGCAATTTGGCAAAAGCAGTCGACAAAATCAGAAACCAAACACTGATATGTAGATATATTCCAAGATCTGCGCCGCTAGCTTATCAGATAAGCGGAAAGTAACAACTTTGTCCAGGTTATGCAAAGGGGGAAGATAATTTGGTTGAAAGTCTTTCATGCAAATACACTTTCAAATGGTTTCAAGTACTTATATATCTATTATGATTTGACATGCATACACATTATTTTAGTTCATATGTGATGAATCTTAATTCTTCCATTTTATAATAAATCATTCCATGGGAGCTCCAATAGGTTTTCGTGCACTTCGTAACTCCATTTTCAATACAATTTCTTCTTATTGTTCCCCTGTATTTTCACAACTGAATAGTGATTTTTGCTTAAGTGACAGTCTGCAACTATCTTCATCAATAAACAATAAGCACAACTATTATTTCTAAAAAATGTTGATTCGATAATTTCTTACAACACATAAATATACAGAATTTATCAAATCACCACGTGTTGTTAGTATTTTTTATGGAAAAAATATTTTTATGAGTTATGACCTTCGTAAGTTTTATGTTGAAGTATACAAATTTGAAATTGCTGAAGAATGCCAAGGAGAGATCACCTACTGATCACAGTGGAATATATTAAAATAACGCTGGGTTTTCCAGATACGTATATCTTAAAATTAACCTCGAATTAATTTTGTTTTTGTTTATACGAGGGTGACGTCTTTTTATAAAAGGATTTTGTGAATCGTCGGCCGTGTAAATGTTTGTTTAGGCTAAAGAATAACCAGAAATCGTACATGGCCAAATCAGGCGAATAATGTGGATGCTCAATGATATATTTCATTCACTGTCTACAGTTTAGTGTGTGACAATGCATATTATCGTGATAAAATATTGGCCCGCGAAGATGTACTGACCCTAGAACTGTAGACAAACATTTTGTGGTGTACCAGATTACAATAACTTCCGGCTTAATTGCTTTCACTAATCCTGTACTACGAAAGAAAGCTGCAAATATAACATTGCTTTTTTACCATTGTTAGTCTTGGTGAATGTTCGTGAATCCACAAACGGCCTCAAAATATTGAAATATAATACATTTCTATGTATCTATCTATGTATACTTGAAAACATGTTATAATGTGGAGCTACACTGTATATGAGCAAATGTAATATAAGATATTTTTAGTGGAAAATTCCAA
This sequence comes from Diorhabda carinulata, assembly GCF_026250575.1. Classification (NCBI taxonomy): domain Eukaryota; kingdom Metazoa; phylum Arthropoda; class Insecta; order Coleoptera; family Chrysomelidae; genus Diorhabda; species Diorhabda carinulata. Next base: position 38,499,136 of record NC_079460.1, on the reverse strand, counting down.
GGTCGACCAATCAATGGCATTGTCATAACACATTATAGAAAGTTGGTCTAATCACGTAACACACAGTTATACAGATTGACTCACAGTAGTACTCGATACTTAATTTTTTTTTTAATGAATATACAAAAAAACTATTAATTATTGGCAACTAACTCAAAAAAGAACATTACTCAGGCTACAATTTTGGGAAAAGATTCCGTATGTGCCTTTTTTCTAAGTTCATCAGTTTCTGGAAACGATAACTTGGTTTTCGAAACGCAAGTTGAAAAAACTAAATATATTATAAATTGAAAGATTATTTTATTTCTCTTAGAGTTTCGTAAAAAGGAAAGAATCTATGTACATAGTAATAGGTACACTTATTTTTTATTGAACATTATACAAAAAATACATCATACAGAAATTAAATTATAAAAAATCATAATATTCTTCGTCATCTCCCCTTGACGTTATAATTAACGGGTCGACGGTCCGATAGATCAAGCAGTCAAGATCCCACATTTTCTCCTCTTCTTTAATTACATTCTGGATTTTTTTTCGCCAGTTCTTTGGTGTCACCTCCTTAATGGCTTGATGAAAAAGTAGCTTTTGAATGTCGTGTTGTGTCTTGCTAAAAATCCTTTCAATTATCTTCAAATTCAATACTTTTGGTGGTCAACCAGTCAATAATTTCTTGTTTTCTCCAAGATAAAGTTGGAGTCTTCTCTATGCGTCGAGAATGATAACTTGCGTTATCCATAACTACTACTGAATCAGCCGGAAGATATTTTATAATTTAACCAAAATAGTCTTTACAAACATCCGAATCCATGTCCTCGTGGTAATCTCCCGTATGGCACGACTAAAAGGTTAGCAAACCTTCTTTTCAAAATCCCTCTTCGCTTCCAATATGGACGATTATCTTTTCCCTTTACCTGAAGTCACCTTAATACCCGTTGACAGGCCTTCCATGAAAGCTTGTCAAGCACTGGTGATATTTTTGTCTTGCCAAATTTTTGGTACTGTATAACCTTCATTAATCCACGTCTCATCAAGATAAAAGATTTTCTTCTGCTCTGTTCTGTACTGCTTTATACTTCTTAAGTATTTTCGTCGCTTTCCAGTAAAAGTGCTTTACGTTTATGCTTTTCCCAGGCAAAATCTATATTTCTCAAAGTGGTCCATAAAAGTTTTTCAGTTATCAACGGAATACTGTCATCCTGTCCAATCTCCATTAAAATCTTATCTAGGATGAGTATTTTCTTTTGTAAAATAAAAAGAGTGAATTTTCTTCGAATTATACTTTTGGTGTCTTCATCAAGGACTTTTACTGGTCTGCCTGGACTTTTGTTGGTATAAATGAGGAATTTAAGCAAAATTTATATTTCTATTTTATTAACTCTAATGTATCTATGGATAAATTAAATTGATACGTGATTTTAGTAATCGTAGCATACTTTTAAATTTACATTGTTTGTACCATTGCTGTTTAATTGGTTATGATAATTTTGTATGGATAATGTTCACCCATCAATCTGCGCACTGTATACTAGTAATTTCGTAAACACCTATCGATTTTACCCATATTTTTTTGCGATTTTCTTAATTTATCCATGCTAACACCTTGGCTATGAATTGTCATAACCCGCTTAAATTTTGATTCGGTCTAATTAACACGCTTTCTATCGTTTTAAGTTTATTATCATGCTTTCAATCAATATAAATTATAATTGAAAAAATTCTAAAATGACAGTACTGAACAATTAATCACCACATTAAATCCAATTATATTTCTAGTACCGGGGGTTTCACTGTAAATTGAATACAAAAACAATATTATCAGGAAATCAACTAAATTTTTTCACAATGAAAAAAAAATACAACTGCATTTTTATTATGTTTTCGAAAAATTTTCTGACATTCCAAAATAGTCGACATCAAATAACAATTCCTTGCACAATCAGCTGATACAGAATACAGCAATTACAGAATTTTTCGGAAAGTATAATTTGGGATAGGCAGATTACTTATTTTTATTACTTTAGTTTTGAGCGTTGAGTTATAACCTCTAGTTTTTCTGTTCATAGACCTTAATTTAGTTGGGTAATAAATTCAAGGGGTTTTGATAATTATTATGATCACTGATTTACCAACAAACATTTGCCAATAAACTGTTTTCATGTCGAAAAGACAATAAAGTACAAAAATCGCGGGCCTCAGTAATCTGTCAATTACGCTGCTCGTAAAAATGAATCATATATAACTAGCTAAAGAGAATTAATAGTTTTAAGATATAAAAATGCAAAATAAACCATCCGTCAACTGATGTTCCATATTTCCGGAATTAATAAAAAGTTCAAACACCTTTGAATGTTATCCCGTTAGGAAATAATCACCTTACTATTTGATTTACTTGAAGATTTTCCATATTTTATACAATTGTCGTGGGTTATCATTTATTACTTATCACGAAATAAAACTTTTGCCATTTTCGAGAAGTTATTTCAAAAAATTACAAACATTTGGTTTTCTTAGACTAAACCATAAAAATGATTTAAAGTTCAGTCAAGTGGTACCATTATCCTTACAATGATTTTTATTTTCAGATAGATTCTACAGAAGCTATTGATGGTGCTACGAATTCGACAAAACCAGCTCTAACTGGAATACCACAGATAGATTATATATATGATCCCAATCTACCGAAAGAACTGAACGGTTATAATCTATCTGATTATCCTTTTTACGAAAGAGTTCCAGAAAATATCACTTTTAAGTGCGATGGTTTACACGATGGATTTTACGCTAGTGTTCCGCATAAATGCCAGGTAAATTTCTTTTTAGAATTTCCTACCGTTTATTTAGAGACCAAATTGTCAAATAAATATTTATAATAATGTCATTAACAATTTTGATTCAATGTATATACTTCTTTGAACTGATCAAATTTAAGTTTTTATGTACAGGTACAGTATGGATTACGGGATTCATAACATCCTGTAATCGATTGATACATGACTTTCCACCTTTTTTATTTTTTCTTATTTTAAAATGTTTTATAAGAGAATCAAAGAATCCATTCTGATATTCTTAAATAATTTGATTTGTTTTACATCCATTCTTTATCACAGAAAGCAAAATCTAATAACAATAATAGTGAATGCGTTTGAATTCCTAATATCGAAAACTGCCTTTTGGAATGGATAAAACAAACTCTCGATAGGAATATTCCCATAGATGGACTTCTCATCATCGGGAAATCGAAGCGACCTAGATGTTTTAAAGGTTTCGAGACTCTACCCGTTGATTATACCAATAATACAAAGGCTTCGATGACCAAGATATTATTTAAAGATTGGTTGACAAACAAATGAAGATAAACCGAAAAAAAATTCTGCTATTCGTTGACAACTGTGCTGCCCATACGGACTTACCAACGTAAAAGTAATTTTTTTACCTGCTAACACCACTAGTAAACTTCAACCATTAGATCAAGGCTTCATTCACACTTTTAAACACTTTTATCGCAGAGAAGTCGTTAAACATACTCTTACGAGTCTGGAAGAAAACAGTAGCCCTGACATTAACGTACTTCTAGCTATGAAATTTGCTAGAAAAGCCTGGTACTTAGTCATTGACGTTACTGTCAAAAACTGCTTCAAGAAAACTGGGTTTTGGAAAAGTACAGAAGAAAATTATGTTGAAGTTGGACTTAGCAACGAGGAATGGACTAAGCTTGTGCCTCATGAATCCAATATGTTATTGTTTCGTTGAAATTGACGACGACGTAACTACCGCTGGAGAACAAACCGACGACGATATCGTTAAGAATTGTGTGAACACCTGTATTGCTGGAAATGACAGTGAAGACGAGGTACAGATTCCGGAAACAGAAATAAAGATCATTCCAATGAAGCTAGCTTTAAATGCGTTGGAGACGGTTGAATACGTGGCGGTTGTTAATCAAGCAATATTTGACAAAATTCGAGTTACAGAAAAACAGAAACCCAAACGAAATTGACGGTTTTTTTGAGTGCAAATAAGTTCTAAATAAAATAAAATTACAAAGTACATGAATTTTTGTTTTGTTTTCGTAAGCATTTAAAAATATATATGTTACGTCCCAAGCCCGATCTTGTACGGAGTCGAGCTTCGTACAATGAATTTGTACGAAGTCCGATCTGTACAAGCCATTTTGTACGAAGCCGAGATTGGCGGACTTCGGACAGAGATGATTGTACGAAGTCGACTCTGTACCACTCGGTAATGAGCGCGCTATTAAGATGTTAGTAAACACAAACGTAGTTATTGTGATTGAAAGTATGTTCTCCGGCTAGTTGGCTACCATCTATTGTTAGGTTAGGTTAGGTTAGGTTGCGTGTACTACTTCGGAATATCGCGCTCATTACCGAGTGAGTATCGATGCTCCGACTCCGTACAACCAGCGTTGTACAGAGTCGACTTCGTACAATCATCTCTGTCCGAAGTCCGCCAATCTCGGCTTCGTACAAAATGGCTTGTACAGATCGGACTTCGTAAAAATTCATTGTACGAAGCTCGACTCCGTACAAGATCGGGCTTGGGACGTAACATATACATATGTACATAATATATGTTGTGCATATCATGCACTTAATTTTTCAGATAATAATAGTACATTATATTATTAGGAATAGGAGGCCCTCCTTATTATGTTCTAGGCTGAGATTTTCGCTGTCGAGGCATTATACCTAGTCCCGACAAAAGCATATTTAAGCAGCTTAATTAACAATAACAATATAATGTGATATTATTGTCTGAAAAACATTTTTTTCTGGTTTCACCTCACTCGTTTTTATTTCTGTAATAAATGATAATTATTTTCCAAAATATTGAGGAATTTGTACCCGTTAAATATTACGTGAAATTATTTTCTGTTTCCTATGAATGTGTTTTGTCAGAAAACGAACGTCCGACGTCAACGACGGCGATAGGAAACTTGATCTGGTCTTATCACGTTGTCACGATAACATCTTTTCAAATGATTTAATGCCAATAGACACTTTTGTGTATGATAGACAAACAGCCGTGAAATGATATCGTTAATTTTGTTATGAATAATCTAATATTCAGGGCGAAAAGAACGTCGTTGAACGGCCAAAGACTGGTTTGAAAAACTGTTATTTTCAAACTGACAGATATTACAATATCTATACAAGAAAATACCGTCGTTTAGTGGATATTGACTAGTTTATTTATGCATGAATTCGGTGTGGGTATATCTGTATTTGACATAAAAATATGGGACATACACGATTTTCGCACTTAAAATAATTTTATATTTGTAGAGTCATTAAAAAATAGTTTACAATGAATTTAATACATATTTTTTTCCAATTATTGACGTGTAACATTCTTTCAGTATGTAAGTATTTCTCTCCAAAATACAAATTATTGGGAAATTCATAAAAAATTTTGAGAATTTTGAAAACTGTCCATATAAATACGGTGAATAATTCACGCTATCTGTATTGTTATTAATTCTACTTACATATATACACACCTGTACATAAGCAAAACATATGTTGATGGAATACTAATCTTAACAATCTGTTGAATTCGCAATGAGATTCTGATAATTGAGAAATATAACCACGGAAAACATACTTACACGTCTTCTAGACTACAGATAAGTGTAATAATAATGAAATTAGAAATAACGAACCTCGGTAATTGATTAATACAAATTTCAAACTACAAATTTTGGTGCAGGCATAGCAGAAAACTATGAAATTTACTGCACTGCTCATTAAGTCGTTACTCTTCCAAAATTATCTAATTCTATAAAAATTTTTGTTGTACTGACCATATTTCACCTGTTCAGTTCTTAAGCTTTACAGAAACCGTGATCTGAGATGTTTGTATGGATTTGGGGTCTCGTATACACTGCGACCCAAAAGATCTATTTTGTCCATGATCCGAGATCAGTTAGATCACCTATCAGCTGATTGCGAATCTTAATCCAGAACGAGATTTTATAGGTTTCCGGAAATCGCGTTCCGTTCACGGAACGGAGATTTAAAACTCAACCTTCAAAAACCTTTTATTTAATTACTTTAGTTTGGTGTAATAATTTATAATCTTCAGAAACTTGGTATATGAAGTAATAAAAAATATGATGATATAAGTCATAATTTTGAAGGTTGAAAAAAACTCAAACAAATCAATTCGTCAACTGATCGTACTTTCTCACGATATCCTGGGGAAGAAAGGATCCGATTACTTCGTTTAGTTTCTGAACGACATTGAACAGGTTTAAAACATCTATCAATACTCGAAACCAACATTTGGAAATTCTAGTTCACAACAAATCTATAATAAAAATTCTTAGCATTAGCCGCTGGCCCATTTGGGCATGGCAATAAACTATCCCAGGGATGAGTAACGTACTGTCCGTGGGCCGCTTGCATTAAAATTTATGTATGAAATCTTCACATTTTTAAAATTTTATATTTTTTTCTTCTGTTTATTATAAATAAAGTTTAATTCCCGTTGAACCGGTTCACGTATTTGTTTCGAGTTCCGGTTCAGCAGAAAAAAAAACGTTCCGGTTCACGTTTCGCAAAAACAAGCCGGTTCAAACCCTTGTTTATAATAATACATATAAAAATTCGTCAAAAATTAGAAAAAAAAAATCAGCAATTCTAGGAAAATAATACGTCAGCCAAACGTTATCAGAAATCATCTTTAGTTCCCGAACGCGTTCCTGTCCAAAAAGGAAGTACCGGAACGACGTTCCGACTCGACAACACCACTGCCTTCAGTTCCCTCTCATCTATCATTGAAAGATAGCTTTGTCTGCATTAGGATAATTTTTAAAAGGTAGTTAAATTGTTAGAATCAACCGAAGACAGGGCCAGATTAAGATAGGGGCTTGGGGGGGCTATAGCCCCGGGCCCCAGGTCCAAGAGGGTCCCATCATATGGAAATCATTTTTTGATGTGTTGATACCACAAATCTAACGTATTGATATTATTTTGTGAATTTTTCCGGGTTTCCGAATTCCTTAAGGGGGCCCCGTCATTATTTTAGCCCCGGGCCTTATAAATCTTAATCCGGCCCTGACCGAAGAACATCAACTTGGATACTCGAACAACATGGAAATCTAAACAGGAGGCTTGGAAGCAGATTGGGACTAATGTTGTTCAATTTATTATATTGTGCCCTATATTAACTAACTGTACAGTTATCTTCAAATTAATCATTAGAATGAATTAATAACGTCCCAGTAAAAAACGTATTCACTTTTAATCTGATTGATGATAGGTGAAAACAAGCAACCAAATATTTATATATTTATATTTATTTATTGTTCATTATTGCAAGCATTCCTTAATTAAACATATGAAAGTTATTCCATATATTATCATTTTATAATTGAAAAAACATAGCTCAAATATATTTTGAATAATTATATGATCGGGTTAGTTATTCTGTTATACAACGGTAAGTATGTGAGTTTTATAATTTGTAAATATGTATATATTTATATGTTAATTAATTATGTGACTAAACTAAATTTCTAATCTATTCCTCTTTTCTAGGGCCACTGACCTTCTTGAATAACCTTTCTGTACAAATTTCTATTTTCTACTCTTCTTTAGGTGGCATTGGTGAAGGAATAAACATACCTGTCTTTAATAAGTGACGGGTGGTCCTTGTTTTAAATAGTAAGGTACGTAACTATTATTTAAAACCAAATATATGAAAAATGATGATAAATTGTCTGACAAAAACATGACATATAAATTAATATTTAAACGACACTAGTATTATCTGACACAGGTTTCGATAACCAAGGTACCTTAGTTGTTAATCCACGTTGAATTTGGAAAACCTTCACATTTAATGAAGTTCTACTTGTTTGGTATAATTTTCGTGTCAGTCTACTGATAATATGGATACTATGTAGATATTGATTTCTGGAAAATGAAAGGATTTATCAAACATCTTAATCTTTACCATTAAATTATAAATCATTTTCAATCAACTTCAACCTTCTCTTATATGTTATATTATATTACATAGCTTATGAATAATAATGGAAAATGTTATTCATTTAAAAACGAAGAACTGATTTCTCTGGATAACATGCTTGAGTTTAGCTGATAAAAAATTTCCTAAATGGCGTCAACAATCCAGAGTGAACTGATTTGGTTCTTCATCAATCCTCCTAGTCTGGAGCAGTAGGTTAAAAAAATATTATTATTGGATAATCACGTGTCTTGTGATAAGGTTACTAAACACACGGTAAATAAATCTTTGAAACTTGTGCAAAAGTTTGGAAGAACACATCTTTCTGTTTGCTGAAGGGTCAACAACTATGTAAAGAGTTTCATCGATGGAGTAATTCAGTTTCTGGTTTATTATATTCCACATATTTCAGGAAATTTGTAGTTGAATCTTGTTTTACAATTAAAAGGTCACCTCCAAACCTACCGCACGTTATTTTCCATGAAAAACAATAACATATACAAATAACGATAACTACAGACAAAAATTCATTAACAGCTTGCAATAATTCTACTAACTAACTAACGACACAACTATACCAATAATTCCATTTGACACACCCCGAAGGTATTTTAGGTTAACTTTCGTATTCGTGTGTGCATAATCTACGAAATATTTTAAGTTACTATAAAAAAAAATTTTGTTTTTTAATAAATGCGTATTATAATTTACTATATATAAATCTTAGAAAGCAGATTGCGACGTTGTAGACCTTCAAGTAAACGAGGTGAATGGACATTTTTTTAATAATTTTGTAAGAAATACTAACAATCACCACCGTCACGCGTCATCACTCTCTCGAATTATGAAAATGAAGAGCATAGATAAGAAGAAAACTACCTTTCTTCACATTGTAACGGTGATTGTTAATTTAATATTAATATAGCCTAAAGAAATAGAACGAATATATAGTAAATGAATTAAGCTCTACCCTCTGTCAACTTCAAACGGCAGAGAAAGAGCCTCGACTTTCAAAATAATCATAGAATATAATAAAAGCGAAATTTAGGTATTCGTGTGAAATGAGTCGTACCCTCGGCCTCAAACGGTACGGAATTAAATTTTTAATTTGATCTAGTTTATGTGAAATTTCTCTAATAAACTATTCTACAATAATTAATACCTCGTATAAAAATTATATTGGATCAACTGTTTTCTTTATATTATAGTTTAAAGTTATGGAAAGATGCGTTAAAAATTATAATTGTAAATGCTAGTGCAGTGTGAATGTCACCAACGAATTTCTTTTCAACTTAATAGCTTCTACTTTTTTTCGATTCATGTCATTTCTAAATCGAAGATTAGCGATTTAATCAGGCCCCAATATTCCATATGCATGAGACTCTCTATCAATTTCTTTTCTTCTTTTATATTGGGGTACAATTAGTTAATTGGCTAATCTTTTTCGGAAAATCGAAGCATGTCAGTAAATAACCAAATTGGGGATTCAAAATTGGATGCCAGTGGTAGTATGACGGAAGTACAAACTTGAAATATGTACATTGTTAATTGTAGGTTACACTAATATTTTACATATTCTCCTCTTAATTGGATACATTTATTACAGCGAACCTGCAACGTTTCTAGAACGCGTTCGTATGTAATATCCAGTGCTTCAGATATCCGTTTTAGCCCAATTCGACGGTCTGATAAAATCATGTCATGAACTGCATCGATATTTTCGGGGACTGACACAGAAACTGGCCTTCCCTTCCCGAAGCTTGCAGTTCAATTTTTCACGGTCGCATACGAAGGACAATGATTACCAAGGGTATTAAGCATATCTTCTTAAATCTGCTTTCCTCTTAACCCCTTTAATTACAGGTACTTGATGATGGCTCGATACTCCAATTTTTCGGTTTTTAACATTTCGGTGGACATCTTTTTTCTTTTAATTTATTGCGAAACTCTGGTTTACTTTTTTGACGTCAAACTTTACTCTGACACTTCTAGTTATTGTTCGTTGCTATGGTAACGAAATATTTTGTTTATGCATGGAACTGTTCTAGGCTAACTAGATATCAATACATTCTCGTATTGTTAGTTTCCGCCGTTTCTTATGTCATCTGTCAATTACGCATAAATTTAACTAATAACAAAACATCCGGGGCCGTTATTAACTGGAACTACTTCGGAAATGGTTAATAAAATGAATGTCCTTCTATTTAGCAACCGTCGTATGTGTAACTAATAAGTAAATTTTTCAACCGAACGGCCCATATTTTGCATGAAAGGTTACATATGCTCGGATATCTTGAATATCGTGAATTTTTCTTTCGATATAGTAAATGAAACTTGGGTACACCGTTATACCCCAGAAAGATAAATACAGTTTAAACAATGGACTTCATCCGAGAAACGTGCCTCCAAGAAAGCGATAATATAAATTTCAGTATTAAGGTCATGGCCACAGTAGCTTTTTCATTGCAATAACATTCTTACGTCAAATCGCTCTCGTATGTACCAGTCAATTTATCAAATTAGGCAATCTAACAAAACAAGTGACCTACGCCAAATGACCTCCGTGGGGTAAACAATCGACTTTCTCGTATGTATCCGTTTTTGTTTTTTCTTTTATCCGGTAGTTGGATTATTTCATATTTTTTAGTTGTATGGTGTTAAGAGGGCTTCATAGATATGTTGCAGTGAAATTAATACAGCAGTTCTTATTATTTAGAAAGCTTTCAAGCAACTCAGAAACTTTGGAACACTTAGTGTCGGAAATTAATTACCACTGTTGCGTTCAAGTTTATTAAACATGAGTGAGTACTTTCTAAGATTGCAAAGTGATAACCAAGCGGCAGCCGGGAGGTAAAAGGACAAACTTAAAGCTTAATTAGATGAAAAGAGCTTTAATCAGAATCCTGCTCATATTCCACAAATTTGAAATATACACTACAAAGTCGAAATAACAACTCATAAAAAGCTATTTCGCAAAAATCTGGGAATAATATGATCTAAAAACATTTCGTTAGATTGCTTAATAGATTACAGAAGAATGTTATCATGTCAAATAACTGTTATCCGATCCAAATTTTTGCTGGAACATTCGATGGTAATGTGTCACCACATATACTGCTAATTCACTGACAAGGAGATTTTATAGAAAGTTTAGGTTGACACACTTTACTTTAAATCCAATTTTCTTGTTATACAAACTCCGTCTCACCACTCTGCAGCGAATCCCAACATTTATATAATCTATAATAATTATTGCTCTCTACCTCCTCAGTTCTATCATCTTCGTTTTGGCACTTTTGAGACTGAAATTTTGTTCCTAATTTTTGTTTCAATTCATTTGTGGCTTTTAAATAAGGATAAGGTTATTCCGAGTGGGTATTAAAAATAATATTTCTATTCTTCGACTTCTAAATGCATCGTCAATGATATGCTTTTATTTATTTAACAATTTTTCTATAAATATATCCAAATAACATTTATGTTGTATATAATTGTTTCAAAACAGATATAATTTCAGGTTTATCATCATTGTCTTTTTGGAACGAGATTCGATTTTTTATGTGCCAACTATACGGCATTTGATCAGAAGACATTTATTTGCCATTTTGCGTCAGAGGTCGACTGCAACAATTCAAAAAAGTTTTGGCACAGGTAAATACTACATTTTTTTATAAAGTTGAATAAACAAGTTAAATCTGTCTGGAGACATGGTGGGTTCAAGTGTTTATAAAATTATAACTGGTTTCACCAGTTATTTGCATATTATTAACAGTATTCTAGCTTGTTCAAGTACATAATTCAATAATGCATACATCTTCCGGATTGTTATACAACATGTCCTAAATTAAGCTGCTTTGCGTAACAGCTTTTTCTGTTTTTGCGTTAAAAAAATCACTCAATGTAATGTTTAGAGAATGTAGAATCAGAATTAGTTTTGACGAATTCGATTCAGATATGCGAGAAAGTACAAGGTACTGTGGGTGTTGCAGTAAATTCTATAAAAAAATTTATTCATTGAAGTAGGCGTATTTTCTATAGTCGACGAAATGTTAGTTATCAATACCTTAAACATTTCACATATAGGGTGCTTCTAAATTCAAGATGTGGTCCGTTTAAAATTTTAATAAACCTTTTTTTTTTCATATCAAATATAATGAGGAAAATTTTCCGTGTCATACTTGTAAAGTTATTCTAAAATGAAAATTTTCAAGTTGCATTTCCAATGTATGTCTGTGTTTACTACAAACATCCTAATGCCCGATCGCGAATCCCGCGAGACGCCTCCTAGAGACTTGGCGAGCGGAGGCGACTTTAGTGCTAGCCATCTACACTTTCAATTGATTCTATAATCAATTCTCTTCCTATCCCACGCGTCATTCACTTTATTTTTATCCTCATGTCTTTCACGCGCCCAAAAAACTGACACGGAGCAGAGCGACAGAAAGACGAGAGGACACGAGTGCACCGTCCACACTCCACAGTCCACACTATTTAAACCGTTCATGACGTAAATTATAGTGTGATAGAAGTCACGAACAAAGACGCGCCTACAAGATGTTCAAGTAGTTTTGCCAGGCAGTTAGAGCCGCCATTTTGTTCTACCACCCCCTTGGAACTTGATTAGGCCCTGCAAAATAGTCTCTCAACTAAATCTCAAAATGTCTCTAGTTATTAGACTAATTATCTTCACAGATATACTCCCCGAGTTTTTCTCAAATTTAAATTAACAAACTTCGAGTCTTAATTTTTCTTAATTAGTTATATTAAAATAATTTAACTTAAATGTATGTTAAAGGAATGATGCACTGTACCAAGCAGCAACGACAACTACAAGTAAACCTTTGGTAATTGCCACCACTTCACCTCCCCCAACTGTATTATCAACTGCTATACCTTCGGGTCCAGGAATTGGACAATGGAGAGGAGGTGGACGACCTTATCGAAGAAGACGTCCATACTATGAATACTACGAAGATTATTATGACGATTTTTATTACGACGACAGACCGAGATCTCGAGGGAGAAAAAGACCAAAACCTCGACCTAGACCTTTATACGAAGATGATTATGAAGATGAATATGAAGACGAATTATATGAAAGAAGAGGGGGTGGAGGACGAAGAAATGAAAATAGAAGACCGTATTCTAGAAGACCTAATGCCAATAGAGGACGAAATAAAGATAGACCCAGATATAATTATGATGATGAATATGATGAATATTATGAATTTGAGGATAACGAAGACATTAACAGTAATATATAATTTATGTTGTAAACGGCCGTTGAAGAGACAGTTAAATAGATTTTAATATGTCAAAACTTTCGTATCTACTGATTTTCTAATCTAGTTCGAATTCACTGATTATTGATTTTAGTTTTTTGTCATAATTCCTATCCTTATTCACTTGTCTACCTCCTGTCTATACATGTGGTCATCGTTTTTATCCACGTTTGGAAGACCAAGTTGACCGTTTTTCTTTAACGATGACCAATACTGTTTTACATTGATGTTTAAGTTTAGAGGTTATATAACTTGTTTATGGAGGTCCGGAGCACCATTTTTTTATATTCTTCTGGTTATATTCGTGACTCCTCGCTACCTAAAGTATTGTCCATGATATTTGCGTCGTTACCCCAGAAAATCGGTGAATAAATAAAATATATGATTCACTTAATTCCTTCAACAAAGATACAGAACATGTCTCTTCAACGGCTGTTTACCAATAACACTAAAATGTATTTACTAATTTTAGGTAGACGTAGAAAACCAACTAATAAAAATAAAAAATCTAGTTCCCGTAAACGACCAGCAGAAAATGGTAATGAAGACGAGGATCCCAAGCGTCAGAAATCAGAAACACAAACAGTTATAAAACCAATCAGCGGTACAATTTACGATAGACCTCGTATAGCACCGAAAATCAAGCTTCCTGTACCAAAAAATGAAGCGAATAAATACGCTTACAAACCAGTAACGACAACAGGAGTAGTTCATAAAATTGAAGATGATTACGATAGTTACGAAGACAACATAAAATCAAATAACAAAATGGAACAAAAGCAAAAATTTTCAGATAATAAACCTAGAGGACTAAATATAAAGGATGATGAGAAAGTATCGGACGATTATTATTATTACGATTATTACGATGAGGATTCAACAAGCAAGGAAAAAGATACCGCACAGAAAGAGTCATATTTATCCACTAAAAAAGAAAATGAAAAACATAAGAACGAAGATAACACAACATCTTCTACTACTACATCTACAACCACAACTACTACCACACAAACTCCACTTGTAAATGATGAATCTGAATTAGAAGAGCCCGTAATAATAAGATTAGTCAAAAGACCTTTCGTACCGAATAGAGGAGGAAACCAAAACGCTGTTAAAAGTAATCGACCAGCGGGCTCTCGAGCTATAACACAATTTCTAGAATCAAGTACACAGTTAGATGTAGTTACGGATACCGAATATGAAAAAGATTTTAAGCCTATGATAACAACGAAAGCACCTGAAAAGAAACATTATGTAATTGAAAATTATATGTACAAAGATAATACGGATGTAAGAACGCACCAACCTGCTAAACCATCATATAAAAATCCTTTTGATATTAACGTTGAAGATTATGATGTTACACTTAACGATGCTCTTAATCCTACATTACCAAATCTTCCAGTTCGTAGTTATCCAACAGGATTTGGAGTTTCTAACGATTATTCTTACAATAATTACCAAAAAAGTAACAAATTTTCGCCCGAGCAAACGGCTTCTACTGCAACTACCAACTATTTACTTAAAACTAGGCCTCTAAGATATGAAAATAGACAAGTATCGTTAGAGGAGAGAGTTAGAGAACCACCAGTACAAACGGCAGCAAATTTTAGAGGCTTTTACAGTGTCGTAGACGACTATAGACCTAAACAAAGTCAAAATACTTACAGTTATTATACACGATATTGAACGATGCTCAAAAGTCATGCGGAAATCAATTTAATTTATAATTATTAATAGTTAGGGAGATTTATTGTTTAGTGAACATCGAAATCATCCCATGACTTTTAGGTTGGTTTAGTACAGAGAATTATTGAGAAAAGCTGGAAGTGTATGAAAGTAATTGCTTATTTCATCTTTCAAATTTGTGAAATTAGAAAGTCTGTAACATCTTTGTTATCATAGTTTTATTTTCGATTGAATGAATGCTTTTATTTTTCGTGTAGTTTAATCTATAGTGTGATGCTAGACGAATGGCACTTTTTCCAATTCCAAGTGCGCTTTAGAGTGATAACTAAACACTATAGAGAGCAAAATTCAATTGCTAATACCAAACTGAAAAAAAGTATAACTTGATTAGTTGCATCAACGATAGTTATCCTCAAATATATAGAGTCAAAAAGTATTTATTTTTATTAAATAAAAAACCATATCTTTAGTTTTCGCCCTTATTCGATAAGTTCTCTAGTTTCATTGGTGTAGAATTTCAATAGTTTGGTAGCAAATACTTTGAATATGATTTCTCCTCTATTTCAATTTTTTCCATCAAAATATTTGGAAAACAACGAAAGAAATTATACTCAGACCCTGAGAGTTAGAAAGAAGGAGAACGACCTGTGTAGGAAATAATGTCCCAGAAATATTGAAAAAATAAGTGGGGCGAGTTGACTCAATGAAAGCGGGCTGTTGAGAGCCAATTTGAACTGATCTATCAACGTTTAATATAAGTGAGATTAGTTCGCATATAAAAATGAATCACGATTTGTACAAATCTTCAGGGGTAGGCGGGCTAATGCTTTAGCACGGAGCAATCGTTCTCCTTCTCTTTAACAATAATAATTGTTTATTCTCTTTCTTTGGACAATATTATATTTACTTATATTAAACGTTGATAGTTCATTTGAATTTGGCGCACAACAGCTCTTATTGAGACAATTCATTTATTTTATCCATATTTCTGGGACACTATTTCCTACAACGATAGTTCTTCCGTCTTACCACCATGGTGGTTGCATTCAAACATCTCAACCCTAACCAAGTACAGGCGATTTTTGGTGAGTTATGTGTAGGGTCTGACATTGACCAAGTATAGGCAATTTTTGGTGAGTTATGTGTAGGGTCTGACATTGGTTGCATTCAGCGGACGTAGCGCTACTGGTGCTTTTTTGTTCTCTGTCAATTGTTAATTTCTGGCATGTGTAATTTAATATAGAGGCTATTTTATTTGCTTTTATTAAACTTAACAAGTGTTAGATTATAAAGTGGTAGTATTTTGTATAGTTTCTTTTAAAGAATTATGAGGTGTATCCATCAAGTACCAACTTTTTTATATATAGAAATGGAAATTTAAAATTTAAATCAAAATGATAGAGAATAATTGATGGAGCTCCTATTCATTTTCCTCATCTTCATAAATGAAAAGTTTTCAACTCAACGGTTTAATAATAGAACACAGTTTATTTCATAAATTTTTGGGCCGTCTTTGTCTCAGTTTTCGTCCCCTTTTCACTTACGCTACCTAGCACAAATCAAAATCGCTCCTTAGCATGGTGTCTACTCCCGAACGTGTTGAATTTCTAGCATATATGCTGCTAGCTGTTCTATTGACCAACGTCAGGCGTTTTTTTGAAAGTCCTACAATTCAGTTAATTGTAATACTGAATCGACCGTCTCACCACCTTACCACATTCTATTTCCATCGCCATTCATTAGTCTCTTGACGAATGCGTTCAATTCATTGCATTTTAGGAAAGTACCACACATTTTGATATCCGTCCGACACCTAAATATGTATGTATCCTCCTTTTTTCAATAATTCTAAACTTACATCAATTTTATCTGCTTCCATTGTGATAGACCGGTCACAGCGAGGCAAATCTTTCATAACCAAATTTACACCACGGAAATTTTAAATTCACGTTCCGATTTGTAATCAAGACTACTAGTTGGATAGTCGAATCCACTGATGCTCAAACTTGCTATTTTACTAGCGATCCAACTTCAGTCATAGTTTGTATTGACGATTATGTACAAGTCGAAAAATGTAAAGACAAGAAATCGAAATTGTTCGAAGATCAAGCACTGACTATGACGACTTTGATCCGACCACCCACTAGGTGACCAGCGGACCTTCGTATCGTTCTTCTAAATGTACTGACTCCGCCAACTAAACTTATAACGAGCCCATTCACGGTCCCATATCGGTTTAACTTCGAATTACAAATCTGAACGTGAATGCTCAGCTTTACAGCATCCTCACCGTAAACGGCACGAATTTCTCTGCTTGTTTCTGATGTCTTTTCTATAGTGAAAAACTAAAGTTTGTGTTATTTGTTTGGAAATATTAATTATTTTCAAACTTCTATTTAACAAAAATGTAACACTATATGCCGCGTATAAAACGTAAGTTAGCGCAATCGAATTAATGGTTCTCGAAATATCATTATGAACACACTGTTTATTGTGAAAATGGGAAAATACTTACCTTTTAGGATCAGTTCCGCTCATTTCAATACTCACTTGAATTGAAAAAATGTTTCCTATACCCATTTTGAGTGTGAACTGAACAAAAATGATTATTTCTTGTTTTGCATCATTTGGCCAAATTATTTAATGCCAATTCATTCTACTGAATGTCGAAACATATTTATTTTGAATCCATAGTTAGAAGGGTATCGTATCATTTGCAGTTGAGACTACACTCCACCAACAAACTCTTTAAAATATGACTTGACTTTTGTGTTTATTATTATTGTTGGCTGTAATAGAATGTAATTATACATGAAAGTGTTCCACAATGTGAAGATGTAATTTAGTTTTTTCTTATTTACGACTGCTTTCTGAAAATGTATTTAAAGTGAATGTAACTTTAATAAAATTCTTCATTTAACTCGAATTGTAAATAAATTTGAAACATTTTCAATTTTGTTGTTGTTTTATTTGAAGAAATTTGTAACACATAATTTTTAGAAAGTATAATAGAACATATAAACCTTTCTTCCAGCTCTTTTTTTTCTCTATGTTTCCATTAATTCTAAGGATAAAGTGGCAGCTCGATTTCCAAATAGCAGTTACCATTATTTTTCATCGTTAAATATTATTACATAAGAGGAAGTCTAGAAGAAAATACAACACAATAAATTAAAATCTAGATCAACTAGTTAATACCAGAACCTGTTTATGGATATATTTCTACGTTACTAGTAAAATTCTTATTTTTCGTTTGTAGGTTTACCACCATTGTTTATTTGGAGTAAGATATGATTTCCTATGTGCCAATTATACAGCTTTTGATCAAACTTTATTTAACTGTAATTTCGTCTCCAACGTAGACTGTGAAAATTCCAAGAAATTTTGGAATAGGTAAGAATATGATTATTCAAAATGTATTTGTATTAACTGCAAATTAAACTCAAAATTTATTTAAAACATCTCAAGTTAATGTTGACTCTGTTGAAAATATTTATGACATATTTTAATAATTAGGAACGATGAGCTCTACAAAGCAAAAAGTACTACCCCTCCACCGATTGTCTATACTTTTTATACTCAATCCCCGCCTGTATATACACCACAAGGTTCTTCCATTCGAAGAGTACCACAACGACGTATTCCTGTGTTAGTAAATCCTGCATCAGTTCCAGTAGAAACACCTGCTCAACAAATACCAACTCCAGTTACGCAGTCTGATAATGTAGCAGTTGAAGTACCTTCAAATCTTCCACCACAACCAGCTGTAGTGGAAATTCCATTGGAACCAAGAAGACGAGTCCGACCGCCAATGCGTGTTAGGCCTTATTATGATTATTATGAAGATTATGATGAACCTCCTAGGTAATTTAAAAAATTTATCCATAAATCTACAAATAACATTTAGATCCTAAACCTGGCATTTCACGATACTTATCTACAAGGAATTGATTATATTCTTTTATTTACTAGCTTCCCTATACTGAGTGATCGAGTATTTGGCATTTTATAACGAAACTCAAGCTTAAAATTTGATCAATGCAACATTACAGGTATATAAGAAAAAGACCAAGGCCTAGACCTCTCTACGATGACGACGACTATGAATATTATGATGACCGGTTCTATAGAAGAAATGAAGGTAGAAGAAGAAGGCCATATGACAGACCAATTAGAAGGTACAAAGGTAGAAGAGATAGATACGAGGATGAAGAATATGATGATTACGTGGATGAGGAAGATTCAGGTAACGTAACAGTTTTCAAAAACAAAAGCTTTTTATCAAATTCCATCTACTACAATAACATGTGTAGAATAAATAAATATTTTAAATGAAGTTATACGAAAAACAATGAGTTGATAGATAAATAACATAGTTTCTAAATTCAGTTCTTGTTGTATATTTCAGACAGAAGAAAAATTAACAGAGGGAGTGCGATGTCTGGAAATACTCGATATTTCACTAAAAGGAAACCATCTAGGGTATCCCAAACTTCTGGAAAAACCAATAGACGGCCTATAGTTGACGAAGAATATGAAGATTATGATAAGAAGCCTGCAAATGGTTCACCTAGAAACCGTAATCCCAACAGGCGGCCAGCTTACGAGTATGAAGATGTTGATTTAGAAGAGATAAATCAGAAAACAAATAAAAAAAGTGGTACTTCTGAAATCCCTCTTGACGAATCTAAAACAATTATTAAACCTAATAGTGGTACTATATTCGATCGACCAAGAATAGCCCCAAAAATAAATCTTCCAGTACCGAAAAATGTAGCTGAAAAATATTCTTACAAAGCAATGTCTTCCAAACCGACAATCAAAGAAGTTGATAATTCGAACGAACAAGAAAATGAAGGCGAGCAGGATTCTCCTATTAAATCAGATCAGTCAAGTAATGAAGGTCTGGATGTTACAACAATAAAGGGTAGTTTTAAAAGAACTTTGATTTCAAGGAGACCATCCGATGGAAAAGTCGTTAGATCAACTAAAAAGCCCCCTACAAGTGAAACAGAAAAAGTTGATGAAGAAATTCAAGAAAGTAAAACTAATACGCGACAAATGGCCATCAAGACGAAAAATCAACCATATAAAGAATCTGTAGAATTATCTGAAAGCAGTAAAAAAGAAGTGAGACGTTTAGAAGGTCAAGATCGACAACGAGGAACGACTAAATTTAACAGTATATATAAGACCAGGCATTCTTTAAGCACACCAGAAGCAAGGGAATTCGACAATTCAAACGATTTCACCGACATTGACGATTCAATTAATGAAGCGTAAATAAATTATATCCTAAAGTTGTTCTCAGATTGTTTCAATCATTTTTTTATTCCTTTCCCACAGCGCTGTTCATTTGATGCATATGTAAGCCATTAATCTCAGCTTTTTTTATCCATTCTTGAATTCTAGATTTCACTAGGTCCATTTGCAACCGTAAAATCATATCACCTTATTATTTTCTCTAGACTATAATCTCCTTATGAATTCTAGCAAGCATCGAGCACGAAGAATCCGTTCCATAATTATCAATGGAAGCACTCGATACTTTTCTTAGGTTCTAGTTCTACAACTAGGGATAATTAAATGATAAATGAAATTGTAGGTAAGATTTGTCTACTTATAGAATGGTTGTATAGTATGCTCAAAACTAAAAATTTAAAAAAAATTGTTCACATGCACAAACAAATACCAAAATTTCCATTGGCAAAACGAATTTCAAATAATTTGTTATCCTTACTGTCATTTTTTGAATGTGCCATGATACGGGTATATATTTGTCATGGATTTCATGTTTATATGTAACTTTATTTAACAACAAGTAGGTACATTATAAATTGGAAGATTTTGCTTTGAAGTAACAAATGAGTATAAGACAAAACATAACAGATATATTCAAGTTTACAAAATATTTACATAACTAATATGTTACAAGAAATGAACAAGGTACTAATCAACATTTGTCTATTTAAATATCTACCAAATAATGACTATGATTATTTGCATAGGTGATTTTATTTAATAAATCACTTTTCGATTGTAGCGAAAACATAAAGCACAAATAAGATAATGTTCAATCAAAACATAACAAAATTGAAAAATCTAAATACTATTAACTGATTAAAATTAGAAATAATACCTTACGATTCAATAATTCACTGTGTACGAAAGTCTTATGTCTGTTTGAGAAAGTGTTAACAGAATTAAATTTCTTTAGTGAGTAGTAACCTTCAAACCAAAACTTCGACCTATCCTTTGATTTGAAGGAACCATCTTAATATCTGAGGTGCAATAATAAGTATAGCATACTGTGACACTAACTGTTCATTGCCAAATTTCCTCTTCATTAAATATTAGAAGGAACAGAAGATTGACAAAACAAAAGAAATTGTAAATTAAGAAACTGTTTGATTGATGTATCCACCAAAATAATTGCTTAAACTTAATATTTTGAGTAAATTTAGATTAGCAGAAACTTATTAAGCAGTGTATCGCCAACACTAATTTGTAAAAATATTAATTGAAAACAGCTTTCAAAATGTTTCGATTGAATATGTCTTTTAGACATAAGTTAGCAGTATAAAACATAAATATTTTATATTCAAATAGAAGATAAAACTAAATACAATAAAGTTCTGATTGAACACATCCCTTAAATATATCATAATCATGAAAAATCTATATATCTTTGAATAGAAAAGAAAAATAAATACAATAAATTAAATAGATTCCTATTCTCTAAACTGATTACTAAATATTTTGCATTGATACAGTTTAAGCAGAAATTAAATAAATGCTGGAACAATATTTGACAGTTTCATCTGGTATCCCAGGACCTTAAATAGTACAATACAATTTTTCAGTGACTGCATGTATTACGATGGTAACTACAGTAGTAAAAATTTTCATGCACACTCGGAGACTGCAATATGCAATATTTGATAAGTGATAGAATATGTTGAGAGAAAGTACAAAATGGATAGAAATTTAAAAAAAAATGCATGGAATTCCAGAAAAATTTGAGAATCGTTCAGTGTTTTTAAAGGAATCTTAGATTTTTAGAATTCTCGTTGAACACCTGAATTTAGGATATCGACTACATGAAATGACAAAATATTTGAACCAAGGAATCTGATGATTGAAAGTATGAAACTTATACTTTGAAGGGAACAAGAATGTATTGAAATTTAGTACAAATCAGTTAAATGGAATCTCATTCAAAAATTATTATAAAAAAGTATTGTGCAAGTAAATCAATTTTTTTTGTTCCCTAGAAAGGACAATTTCTGGCTTAGGACTTATGACACATTTTACAGATTTCTTCCTAAACAAATAAGGAAAACTAAAAAATTGTTTTATTCATGGAGTATTGCTTAAAGTAAAGTATTAACAGGTAACTTTCATAAAAATAAAATAAACTGATATGTAGATAAAACTTTTGATGAAATCAATTACACACTACTGTTTCACACTACAGGATATTTTAATAAAAAAGTGGATAACCCGGTATTATATAAAAAAGAATAAATCATCCTTAGAACATCACCATCACAGGGACAATACTATATATTTCTGGGGGTTTCCCATGGGAGAGCTCCTCGTTTCTTATTATATACTAATAATCTAGTTACTTTCCTAACCAAATCTTCAAAACTACTTAAGAATGCCAAACTTTAAATTGGTTCAGTATTATTAAACTATGAACGAATATACAAAGCCATTTCATTGCTTTGGCATTCCTTCAATAATTCATATGTATAGATCTTTCAGGCGAACCAATGGTAGAATAAATTTAATTTTTGAAAGGTAGACAAATGGATATCTACATTATTTTGTTACATCTAGGATGTGAAGTTTTTGCAGCTCAATGGTTCATTAGTGAACAACTAATGTATACTTTCAATTGTTGTTAATTATTACAATATTATTCTTTCAGTCAAAATGAGTTTTGATTTTAGATGGATTTAGAATCATTTGAATCAGGTATGTTTTTCTGCAAAATTTCATTGTGATATATCTTATGAATAAAAAACTTGAGCTGCCAAAGACAAGTCCTACCAACAATATAAAAATAGTAAAGATATTTCATTATTGTATGAAATTTAATTTTCGTTGTCGTCGTGAGTAAAATGAAAAATTAAGTTAAGGGTTCAAGATAAAAATAATATAAATTTGTAATTTGCAATAATATATGTATCTGATAATTGACAGTTCTTTATTAACGATCTTCATCTTAATTATGGGTAATTTTGTTATAAATCATCTTCTCAAAAGAATTGACAAGTTTTTGGTGCAGTCTTATTTCTGAACTGAAGTTAAGTTTATTCAGTATTGATTGGTATTACTTGTTATAAGCTCTTTCAAAATATCGACGATTACATTATCCTGCAGTGCAAACAAAACACAAAATAAAAAATTACATCTACGTCAAGCTTTTGTTTGTGTGATTGATAATATTATTAATCAGGTCAAAGCTATACCTGTTTGCTCTCGGCTTTACTTAAACTTATGGCTAATTCTAGATCAGCCTGCTCCTGCAATTGCCTTTTTCGTCTATCTTCTTCTAATTTAATACTTTCTCTAGCAGCCCACGCTAACTGTTGGTCCTCACTAAACGTTTCAGTAATGGTGGGCGCAGAAGCTCTACCACTAGAATCAACAAATGGATCGCTACTAGGTAAAGGTACTGATTGACGACCATCCAGGCCAAAAGGGTCGAATTTTTCTTTCTCTTCGATCTTCTTAACAGGGGCTGGCTGCTCGTCATCGAATGTAATGTTACATGGATCCTCGTACCGATAATTTTGAAATGGGTCATCGGTAAAATCGAGAACACTAGAAGACTGTGCTTGGACCTTTGCAATCGGCTTATCATTAAACTGAAGAGGATACATGAAGATTATTAAGGCTGAAATTGTTAGTTAAGAATTGTTAGTGGGGACCCTGTGTTTAACGGCACCTGAAATTTTAGTTAATACTTGCTACTACATCCATAACATCATGCATGTGCTGGATTGCTAAAAATGCAAGCATATAAAATGATAAACTGAAAATATGAATTTTTTATATATTTTATCCTGTGCTTTAATGTTGCATCAAACTAAAATACATTTTGTATACTAAATTATCAAATTCAAATAGTTGAGAAGTAATTAGGAATGACACCATTTGGTGGACTGGAAAAGAATTTGAAAAGCATCAGTACTATTGTGGAGAAAAATTCTATACATTTTGGATTGTGTTTTAAAATGCATTTTGTTAAATAAATATTGTGAATCACTCATTACGGTGCTGTTTACTTATTTTATTATTGATTAGCTTTGATACTAAACTCATTATAACAATAACAAACTTGCCAACATTTGGGTTCTAATAAATTATGGTAAAATTTGACAGTTTAAAATTAAACAAGAACTTAATATAAAGTTCATTTTTGTATGATGTTAACAGCAGTTGTAAATGATCTAAGCATCAATGCAACATTAAATAATTTGTTTCACATTTTGACTGATATATGTATTCTTGTTAAACCCAAAATGAAGTGACACTTGACTACATGGATAAGTCATTTTATTATAGAGCCATTAAACACTCAATAAAATTGACAGAAAACAATAAAATATTTCGTATATCTTTACTAGGAACATAAATCAAATCAATTTGAAGACAGTTGTGAAAATGTTAAAAAATATAACAGATAAGCAATTTGCTTTTCTATCACTGTTTTGTTTTGTACACTATTTTAGGCTTTTAAATCAAGTATTAAGAATAATATTAAAGACTATTCATGTTCATAGCAATTTTTTGTATTAAAAAAAAAAAAATAATAAACGCAGGGCCAATAAAAAATGTTAGAATAAAATGAAAGCATACCATGAAGTTACTGGAAAAGCCACAAAGTAAGTGGCTTAGAAATGGATGGGTTTGGATTGATGGGAATTGTAACTGGGTATAATGTACCAAAGGACAGCGGTGCAGGCACTACAACAATTAATTTTGATTAAATAGATAATTGAAAATAAATAAATAACAATTTTCTCCATAGAAAGTTACGGTCTTTTTTTTCAGAAATATTATAATACACAGGTACTCATTTTTTATTATATAATTAACTATGATTCAAAGATCAACTAACGAAAATGACATTTTAGTTTATTCCCTGTTATATTAAATTGATATTAATTTTTTTTGATAACTTATACATTGGTATATACATTAAAACTATGTTCATATCCATGTTTCTATTTCTCTTCTACTCTTTCATGATTATTAACGTAATGAATTACTTTGTATGTTAGCATTTTTATATATTTTTTGTGTATTTTCAATCATCTCAGCAAATATTGAGTCTATACAAAACAAAAACATTTTATTTCAGTAGTTACAAATATTACATCAGTTGTTAAAAAGTTACTCAAAAAATCTCTAGTGTCCTATTATGTCTACTTGCTAAAAATTATTAACGTCGATAAACAATGTTTTCAAACTTTTTGTTTTGTACAGATTAAATATTTTGTGAATTTCTTAAAATACCAGAACATCAAAAAGTATGAAACTTAAAAACCTGTTTAAGCTTAGACTAATGGAAAAGAAAAAAGAAGAGAACTTCTAAAACTACTAAACTTGATCACGTGTTATATTCTTTTCACCCTCTATTAATTTGATAATAAGTTACTTTTCAATATTCATGATTTTAAGAGAACCTCTAAAGATAATTCAAATGTTACCTAAAGTATGTTAACTCTACGAGCTTAAGCAGTATAGCACATTGAAATATTATCTGCCTTTTGTTACTCTTAATACGAATATAAATAATAATTGATAATAAATTCTGTGAGCAGAGTTTTTGTTAACATTTATCTAAATGCATGAAGCATTTCAAAGTTAGTTACAAGTCGTTTTCTACCACAAACTAACTTAATATTTTTGTTTACATTGCTCTTCAAATTACTAATTTTTTCAAATCCGCATCACAAAAGTCTAAAGTAATATGTTAACTAAATAGCTGGTCAGGTTATATTCTTGAAGGTTTTTAAATTAGAATGGCAAAATACAAACAAAGCATCAGTTTTGGATTTGAATTATACGAGTACTTTATGCAAAATATGAATCACCTTCATTTACACTGAACAACAAATAACAATTAAAATGTACATTATATGCTCTTAAGGCATACCTTAGCATCAAAATCCGAAAAATCAGCAAATCCACCTCTGTTTCCGAAAGGATCACTACCAAAGGCGTCAGCTTGTTGAGATTTTTTCAAGTTTGGTGGTTGTGGCCTAGGCGGAGCAGGTCGCGGCGGAGGGTTTTTACTCTTCTTAGGAGGTAAAGCGGGACTAGGACTGCTGGGTCGGGGTGGAGCCGAACCATCTCTTGTTGGTGCATGCAATATTGCAAAAGGATCACAACCAAATGGATCTTTATCAGCCTAAAATAAAATTGTAATTATGGCTTACATACGAATGCTATAAATATATGAAGTTATAAAATGAATGGAACAATTTATGACCTAAATTAATGATATCAAATTACCTCTGTGGTTAGGCAAATCATCAAATATGGGGCAGTGGTTTGGGGTACTAGAACTAGTCTGAGTACTACGAGGAACAATCTCTCAAAGGTACGAAGACTGGCCTGCATAATGTGGAGCTGGGACCATGAAATCATGCCCAACAGCTGCTCTAGAAGTGATTATAAATCTCCCACCTCCCCTAAATAACCTAAACCTATATAATAACCAAACCTAGAACATGCCTCAGGATGATGCATTGAAAAAGTTTAGCTTTAAGAAAAAAATTACCTCAGTACTAAGCTGTAGAAGTTAGTGGGATCAAAACACCATAGAAGAAATGAACAGAAATGCCATTAAGTGTACAGGCTCAGAACCAAAAATTCTGAAAGCATGGTGAACACCACGCATTTTTCAAGCAGAAATTTATGCAACTGAAAAATGTATTCAGTTCAATCTAGAGAGGAAGTATTGCAAACAGGAGATCATCATCCTGTCCAATAGCCAACCAGTCATTAAAGCTTTGAGCTCCAATATCATGAAATCCAAACTCGTTTGGGATTGCCTACGCAATTTAAACGAGCTAGGCAAAAAATAAAGTTACCCTACTATAGATTATGGGATACACTAGAGTGAACGGAAATAAAATAGCTGATAAGCTCACTAAAGCGGGGACAGACAAGCCCTTCATGGGACCTGAACCTTTTTGTGGTATCAGCTACAAAACAATATAAAAAGCATGGAAAAGAAGGTAGATAAAAGCAAAACCAATTATTGGGACAATCTACAGGGGATGAGATAGATAGATCCTTTGGGTCTCAGTGTTTAAGATACCCCAATATCTACATACATACATACCTCTGTGGTTGCAGATTTATTTTGAGGATTATCAAATGCATTAAAGGGATCATCTTGTCCACTATTTGTCGAAAATGAACCTCCAAAAGGATCCGAGGAGAACGTATTCTAAAAATAAATTATGGTAATGCCAGGTTTCATTTCAAATAGTATCATCTACTTACGTTCGTTTCCGAAAATTTAACAGAGAACTGATCGTTGGAAAAAGCATCCTGCTTCTTGAAAGGATCTGCAATGTAAAGTTATTCTAAATATGTATTATTAATGTCAGTAGACAGAGCTTACCGTTTTGAAAAGGATCTACATCAAATCCAACAGAAGAATGACCATTTTGGTTACTGAATGGGTCAATATCAAATCCATTCTAACAAAAATTGAAAAACATAAGAAACTATTAATAACTGGGCTTTATATTAAATCTTGATTGAAAATATTTTAGTTTTCATTTTTTGGATCTTTTCAAAGAATGGTAATATGAAATTTTCAATAGAAATAGAATTAAAAATATCTAATTTGTTAGGCATTCATCTAAATACATGTAAAGTGAAAATTTTACCTGAGTCTTTGTTTCTTCATCCAAAATCTTCTTATATTCAGAATTCCTAAATTCAGGTTTGATTTTAAGTAGACCGTCGGGTATTTGGGAAATATCATTTGTCTCAATTGTGGAATCACATGCTGAAATAGCATCATTCATTTGTCGTGTTTGTTCTTGTAGTTGTGTTATCAAAGCTTTTGCCTAAATAGAATAAAATGTTACAATATACTTTAAAAACCATTTTAAAATACAATATTCTCACTCTATAGAAGTGATCTTTAAACAAATCAAGTTTCTCGAATTAATGTCCCTATTTGAACTAACCTAGACATACTTTTTTTATTTTTGTACTAGTCTACATCATAATTAGAGCTATAAGCCACCGTTAATATCTCCAAGTTCATTTGGTATATTTTTAATAATAATAAGAAATTAACATAAATATTAACTGTGTTGGAGAAGATAATGGAAAATATTCTTACCTGACTGATACTCAATTGTGTATCTTGTAAACTCAGAGAAAGAGTTTTCAATTTATTTATACTTTCTGCCTTTTGTTTTTCTAAACGTTCTTCTTCTGCACGAAGTCCTTCTAATTGTTCTTTTTTACTATTCAATTCAGTTTCCTGAGTTTTCACCATTTCTGCTTGTTCTGCAGCTTGAACTCTTAACTTGTCAACCTATAACGAAATCAGTTATGTACAATAAATATATCATCTATTTTGATAACAATAAACCTTGAACACATTTGAATATTGGAAGATTCAATTTTTTTACTACTACTAAAATATCTTTCCAGATGAAGAAAACAAAATCTGCTGAAGTTCTTAATATCAATATTTTAGAGGTACCGCATCGCGATTTTCAATTTCCCATAAATTACAAGGAATTTTTTTTTTTTGAAATTTCAATGTATTTCAAAAAATTATTGTATAGTAACGAGGAATAGATATTTTTTAGGAAATTAAACGGCCTACTGAAATAATTTTTCGTCAAGTCAACTCGGTTAAAAGCTATTCCAAGATCAACCTAAAATAATATATGATGACTTTCACAATCTTTTATAGTTTTTTACAAAAAAATGTCTTGAATAGATAAAACAACATATTTTTCGTGATTTTTCCCATTTTTACTTACCAAATATATTGAGAAAAACTAATGTTATATAGCACGATTCGAATGAAAGCGTTGAAAACTGATTTCAAATGACAAATAATTAAATAATAAGACATAATCGCTTCAAAAATCTTTACATTGAAATCAGTTTTCAACGCTTTACAAAATCGACAGGTTTACAAAATAAATTTTCACTGCATCTTTTTCATAGCACATTGTTAATCTTCTAAAAATTATGTACAATAAGTTTGGATAGTAATAAGAAAAAAAAATTATGACCTAAATGAATGATATCAAATTACTTCTGTGATTAGGCAAATCATCATATATGGGGCAGTGGTTTGGGGTACTAGAACTAGTCTGAATACCACGAGGAGCAATCTCTCGAAAGTACAGAGACTGGGCTGCATAATGTGGAACTGGGACCATGAAATCAGCCGCTCTAGAAGCGATTCTAAATCTCCCACATCCCATCATAGTACTGGAAAGGGTGACAGAAAAAACATCACTTAGAATGTTAGGGAGAAATATCTAAATAATGTCCAAACCTAGGACATGCCTCAGGATAATGCATTGAAAAAGCTTAGCTTTCAGAAAAAAATTACCTCAGAGAATCAGATTTAGAAGATATGTCTTGTACACCGCCAGACATTTTAAAATTAGCGGCTAGCGCTACAGAAAATCTCCTACCTAAGTCAAAAGGTAAATATGGTGTACAAAAGTTTTATGGATTGGCAACTGGCACAAAAAATATCTTTTTCTGAAAATGTTATCCTAGTGTATTTTGTACATTGAATATTTACCATAGTATCCACCTAGACACTTACATGAAGTTACAGGCATTTTTAAAACGTCATTCCGAGGACCATCAACCTAAAAAATCTAAAACTTTTACGCCCGAAGAAGTCAGTAAATTTATTAAAGAAGCGCTAGATCATACCTATCTAATGACAAAGGTATTCTTACAATAACGTAATTTTCAGCTTAGAACTTTCCAATTTAATCAAATTATTTTTAGGTAACCTTAATCCTGGGGCTAATGGGAGCGTGCCGATCTAATAAATTATATTCTATGAAAATACCACCTTTTACAAAAACAAAAATTCCTAGATCATTTACTGTATCAGGTGAATTTTACGATATTTGCAAAAAGTATATAAATCTTCGCCCATCTCATGCTAAATGCCTATAATTTTTTTTAAATTATCAAAATGGCAAATGTACTATTCAAAGAGTAGGCATTAACAAATTATCTTTGCTATGTTACCATTTGCGTTAGCGCAGGAGGTGACATTACAGCAGTAAAGCAGTTAGGGGGATGGAAATCAACCAAAGTTGCCAAAGGTTATATAGATGACAACAAAACCAATAAAATAAAAACAGGAAATCAGTTTTCAAACGAAATTAACAAACATTATACTAGCTCTAATTATAATGAAAAACCTTGTACTAGCTCTAGTGCCGGTCCAAGTCCCATGATTTTCAATCAGACTCAGATGACTGACAAAGTTATCCCTGGCATGAAGTTTAACAATTGTAATGTAACTAATAATAATAATTATGTAATGAACATAAATTTATTGTGTATTAATAACGTTACCATTAATAAAAAATAATGTTCATTTGAAATGTATTTTGGATTATTTTAATAAACTTATATATAATACTATTTCACTGCATCTTTTTCATAGCATGTTGTTAATCTCCTAAAAATTATGTACAATAAGTTTGGATAATAATAAGGAAAAATGACACATAAGGTATGATAATCTGAGAAATAATTCACTGGGTTGATTATAGTTCTCGGCAATGATTAAAATGAATAAAATGGATCATCACTTTAGCAACAAATTTAAAGCAATTACTATTTGTAAATAAATATAGTTCTGTGTTTATTATATTTAACAGTAATACACTAAACACTTAAAATGACAAAGCAATAGAGCTGCCAATACACATCTCTCCATTAACATTATTACAATGGTAATGAGAAATATTAAATTCATTCATTTTGCATGACATTTATCTTCAAAATGGGAACCAAAGTTATAAAGCCAAAAAGCATGCAAATGTCCAGAAAAAAATTTAAACCACATACCTTTGCTGACTGATCTTCAAACTCTTTATTAACGCTTTCTATTTCCCCATCCACCTGTGATTTCTAGCAAAAAAATCAATGCAACATGCCATTCTAACTAAAATTGTGCAAAAAATATTCAATGGTAAACAACACCTCTATCCTTGCAATTCAAACGTATATACATATATATATATTCTATATACAATTTATTGTTATTAATCTACTATGCGGCAATGTTATTTACAAATGAATTAAATTACTTTTCAATTATTAGAGAATGTTGAATGACAAACTTCTGTCAAAAATTTTGATAAAACTCTAGCGAAATTACCAACTACAATATTTTTGGTGGATCTTTCTTAACTATTTTTTAGTAATGGTGCAGTAGAAATGTTTTATTCAAGCGTGATTTACAGGCATTAGCCATTCTAAGGAGCAATACCAATGGTCCAATCAATAAGAAATTATTAAATATTTTAATAAATTCATAACTTTGCATACAAAAACAGATGAAACAGGATGATAATGCTTTGTTTTTGCTCAAAAAATTATTGAAGGTCATACACAATGCTAATTTTTACAGTTTGTAAGATAATATTTCAATTTGTATCATTAATAAATCAAAATAATAACATATGCTGATGATATAACTCTAATAGTAAGGGAATGAAAAAGTCTTAAGGACATATAAGACTAAATTGTAAGAGAGGCAGGTAAGA
This sequence comes from Diorhabda carinulata, assembly GCF_026250575.1. Lineage (NCBI taxonomy): Eukaryota > Metazoa > Arthropoda > Insecta > Coleoptera > Chrysomelidae > Diorhabda > Diorhabda carinulata. Next base: position 38,467,350 of record NC_079460.1, on the reverse strand, counting down.
TGATTGAAAATAAGATACAAGAAACAGTAAAGACAGGTGACTATCTTCGAAGTAGCCGGCACCTTTAAATACTTTGGAACGACTGCAAAAGCACAAAGAATGAGACAAGGCAAAGAATTCATGCAGGATATAGGGCATCCAATAAGTACAAAATCATAATGCAGAGCATGAGAATAAGCGGAGCAACCAAATTAAGAGTCTACGAGACTGCGATAAAACCAATAGTTACATATGCCATGGCAACTATGAGACTAACAAATATGGACAAAGAACAACTAAAGATATATGAGAGGAGAATTATTAGGAAAATTCATGGACCAGTAAAAGTTGAAAATAATTAGTATAGAGAACTTACGCACTATGAAATTAAGAATATATTTTAGAAAATGAGGATATAGTAAACACAATTAAAGCAAAAAGAATACAATGGTACGAACACATCAAAAGAATTGATAAACAACAGGGAACAAGGAAAATTACAGATTGGAGACCGAGACCAAACAAAGATTGCCAGAAAGACCAAAAAAATAGATGAGAAGATCATATTGTACAAGATATTCAAAGTCTAGGAGTACGTGACTGGAACAAACAGATGCATAACAGAAAGAATTGGAGAACAATAGTCAATGCATCAAAAATATGTGTTAAGCTGTAATTAAGTAGTGATAAAAACCACAAAAATGCGGGATCAAAATAGCCCAATCTGAGCGGCTACAATTCTAAATAGAATATATATAAATATTGAAAAATGAGCTGGTTTTGCCCAAAACCATTAACGTATTACAATCAATTAGTTACTGGAAATTTACAGGAGTCCACTTCAAAATATTGTAGAAATTCTTTTTGTTCATAATTTTTAGTAGTATAATTTATTAATATACATTTCAAAATAAACTATTAAAATCATGTTGACAATCCACCATTCAGATTGAAATTTCCCTTTTCTAATAAGACAAAAAAACTTATAATACCAATATATACAGAATGGGTTGTTTACCATTAAAACAAGAAAAAACAAAACTTTGCTTTCAAACGTCTTCATTGTTATTCATATATTACACCATGTACATTCCCCAAATCTAGAATGTTTGGCATGATTCTATATTTTCATATCAACTAGTTTCATCCTACCTCACCAGATATTAATATACAACTAATAACAGTGCTCCAATAAATATTTTTAGGGAAATTAAATTATGATTGTCAGTTTTAACTATACAGTTTTAAATACAGTTATTGAATTTCTATATGTTACAATGCATTTATATGACTTGTTATAACCTCATGTGTTAAGTTGTGACAAGTTTGAACCCAAATATATTTGTTAGTGTGATACTATAGTCGCTTTAGTGATATCAAATAACATATATCTTGAGCAATGCACCAAGTTTCACTTTGAGCTAAAAATGTAACAAGAAAGCCCACGAAAAATTATTCTATCTATGGTGATGATATGAATTGAAATAAATCAGATAAGAAAAGATCTAAACATTTTGGCATTAAAAATGTAATAAGCATATTTCAGTATTCAGCTTTTCTTTACTTCAACATGTCATTAAACAAAAATCTTTGTTTTTATTAAAAAAGTGTTTAAAAAAAGATAATGGATAATAGTCAATGTAGTTGGAGGACCCAGAATGCATCTTGCTGGACAGGATTGATATATAGTATTAGATTCACCTAACTTTAATGGGAATGAATTTATATCTTTTATTAAATGAAATCAAAGTATACACAAATAATGCAAGAATACATTAATTGAAAAGATCCATTTTAATATTAATTGTAAATTAGAAGAAATATCACATTAATATCTAGTTGAAATGAATAATTAGAATCGAACTAAATGATAATTATGAACAATACCAAAAGCAAATCACAAATCAACTATGTTCAAAAACAATAGAGATATAACAACAGAAACATTAGCAAAGCAAAAGACTACTTAAAATGAAATGTACATCATTAGTACCTGTGCTTTCAAATCGTTAAGTCGTTTTTGTGCTTCTCCTTTCTGATTTTCTAATTGTTTCAAAGTAGCCGCCAAAGTATCTAATTCACTTTGAAGACTCTTTATTTCTCCACTCTTAATTTTTAGGTCAGCCTCTTTCTGTGTAATATCTGTCTCTAATAGTAATTTTTCTCTAGATAGTTCTTCTATATCTTTGGTAATCATGTCTAATTCTGGATTTGAGTACCTAGTATTATTATTTTCCTACAAGATAAACATAGGTAATGAAAAAACATGATGTATATTTATTAGCTTTAGATAAATAAATAAACTTAGCATCAAAAATATTTACCACAAGGCCATCTATTGGTTTGCTATTACGAAAACTGGGAGGTACCATTTCAGCTGTTAAAGTGACAGGAGGTTCAATGCCTTTTAAGCATCTAGCAATCAGCCACATAGCCAATGCAAATTGTTCATCGTTTAGTTTACCAATTTGTTTAATATCACAAAGGGCCCTACAATTGGATATTGCCAAAATTAAAGGAATTAATTACACATTTTGGTATTTAAAATGAATAATTTTGTAATATAATTTAAGTCTTTAGTATTAATCACTGATGACTGAAACAATCTCATATATGAGATATCTTCATTATCATTTTTTGGAAGAGTTCATGTAAAAATTTATATTGTTATTTTGTAATATTGTATAATATGTATAAATATTGTAATATTTATATTGTAAGTTTTGTGGAATTAGATATGGATGAAATACTTACCAGATATGAGCTAAAATTGGTTGTGGTACTCCAGACTGCAAAAATATATCTTTAATTTCATGTCCATTCACAAAACCGTCCTTGTCAATATCACTTTTCATAAAAAGAGCATCTGATTTCTCTTTTTCTTCATTGGATACTACCCAATTCAGAAGTGGTGGTATAGGTGCCATATGAGAAACTGTTTTGGTTGGTATGGGAGATATTGATGTTGGTATTGTCAAAGGCGGAAGATCAGTTTTAACAGCTTCTTTATTTTTAGCCAAAGTGCTTGTTTTTGCAGATACTTGTTCCAATAGTTCGGGAGGTAAAGTGGTAGGAATAGCATACCTATCAAGAGCTTTGTAAACTAAATGCATGGCCTAAAAACATAGGTATTCTTAAGCAAGTGAAATAGGAGTGAAATAGATCATGATATTTTTCTAGTAAAGTGATAGAGTTAATATATTTGACAGGAACATTTGAAACAGTTTACTCACCACTACAAATTCATGCCTATTTAGCATACCATCTTTATCTTGATCAGCTAGATCCCAAATTTTTCCTAAAGTTAAAAATGGTAGTTTTGACTCCATTAAGAGATTTTTGACCTGAAAATTTTAATTTGTTAACAAATTTCCATAGGACATGTTCATCTTATTTACCTTATTTCCAGGGATTAGTCCGTTTGCGGGTTGCAATGAATCGAATAGCTTATCATATTTATCTCTTTCTGAAGGTTTTATAGTCCAGTCTACAGATGTTTGTATGTTGGATGTGATTAAAGAGCTTCTTGGAGGTGGAGGTTTAGAAGGTTTAGGTAAGGGAACATCTCCCTGAAAGAAAATTTTTATTGAAATTGATAGTAAATAAATAGATCTCTTGGTGGATATAAAAGTTGACAAATATATTCATTTTCACAATTCAACTTTTTAGAGAGAAGTAAAACATGTACAAATATTTAGTTTGATAAAATTTTTACATGAAAAATATATTATTTGTAATATAATAACAGAATAAAGGAAAAAATATCAACCTTATAGCGAATGGTTCCTATTTACTTATAATTTGAAAAATGCTTTGAAAATTGAGTTTGTAAAAGGTATGTGTCATTATTATAACAAGTGCATGTGACAAAGGTTTTTATGTCATATCCCAGGTGCAAAGAAGTGGATACATTTTAATAAAAATACCCATATAATGACTTAAATGAATGATACCTTACCATTTTAGGAGGTGGAATATCCATATTAATATTGGATATATTCAAATCATGTCCATTTTGAACCAAAGCAACTAATTTCAAAGCAATGAATATTCCTGTTTTATCCAAGCAACCTCTCCCGCCAGGATCTGACATGTCCCATATTTTAGAAAGAATAACATCACTTAATCCAGACTTCTTGAGGAAACGAGCAGCTTCCATACCACCAACGGTTCCATAGCCTTTTGGATCAACCTTTAAATTGAAAATTAAATCAACATCTATAATGCTCATTTTAGATATTACACAAATATTTTATAAACTCAATATCCATCCTGCTATTAATTAAGCCCCTAAAGACTGGAAAAGTAATCAATAAATTAAGAAAATGGTATATTAAACTAAATTAAACTTACCACATTATAATAAGCTTCATATATGGCACTATTATTTCCTGCTACCTGCAAGCAATACATAATTTTGTGAGACAACTAACTAAATTTGTTCATTTAATGGATGATTATGTTTGCCACAGTACCTTTTGACTGAGCCATATCTCATAACTACAGATTGATATGAATGAATAAATGTAATTTTTGTAGATTATATTGTTCTAATACAAATACTAAAGCAATCACTTTACATTTAATGTAGTTTAGGTTTGACTGCATTCAGTTTTTTTAAATTTAAGTTATTTGAAGAGTAAATCTCAGATTTTCTCCTTATCACACTAGTAATATTATGATCATTTAAAATTTATTTGGAAGCATAAACAATTTCTAGAAAATAAATCATATCTATTTTAAAATCCTTAATAGATCCATTTGTTAATCCCAGATATTTGAAAAAGTAATAGTTATTACATAAATAAAAACTGGTTAATTACTAAATCACATATTGGTTCTGAGAAAGTATATAAATGTATACTTGTTTAGGCAATCAATTGTTCGAATTAAATCTATTAAATGGTAATTTTATATGAAACTCGTGAAGTAATAGTATTAATGATTGATTTATATATTAAAAATAATCAATAATTACATACCCATGTCTCCTTCATTTAGAAGTTTATTAATTTACGCACACAAATATTGAATATTTAACATGTTCTAATCACGATCAATGGTAATATTGTAAATATTTGAAAACCGATAATGTATTTGTACTATTGTTATTGATATTTTGAAGTACCTATCTGTTTTATCGTATGTCAAGGGTGTGACAGAATTTTATATTTATTACCCATACGTACATTACGAGAATTTGTAATAAAAATACAATAAAGCTACGAAACTCTATGCTACTTATTTAAAGTTTGAAAAATTTTGTTAGTTTCATACCGCCCACTATAAGACATAGTCATCAATATTCTTACTAGACTTCAAAATACTATTTAAATCATAATGAGTTAATAGACACTAGTTTTCTATATTTGTAGCGTAATTCCAATAAATAATTTACACACTATACACATACATTGTTAAAAATTACACCTACCTGTGTAGGAGACGGCAACGCAGCCATCTTTTCGAATAATACTAAAAAAATTCTGATTGGTCACAAATTCAACCAATTACAGAAAAAATCAATAATTTCTTATTCTTTAATATAACAAAATAGGATCGTTCCTAATGAATAAACTCAGCTATTGACACTAATTATTCCAAATGACAAATCTAAATGCACAATTGAAAATTTGATAATTACAATATATTTTAGAACTATTCATAATTTGTAGTATTATAATTTGGATATCTCCAGTAATCATAAAAAAAGAAGAATACCAAAGCAATACTTGTCAATTGTCAAATATTTAGTAATATTGTTTTGGTAACCATGATTTTTTAATTAAGTCAATTAATGTCAACTCTATTTATCAAAACTAACATTGTATTTATGTAGTTTCTTTGATAAACATAAACTTTAGTTTTGGTTTACTTTTGGTCCTGGATACAATAGCCGAATTATTGAAACATGCGACAGAAAGTGTAAATGTACCCATAGCAATTTCTTAGAATAAAGATTATTAGAATGACTATACTAAATATTTATAAAGAAGGGGACAAAAATTTTTCTAATGAACTTTTGTGTTTAGAAGATGGTTTTCACTATATTGGAAGGAACAGTCCCATTATTGTAAGAGTATTATACATGTTGACGATAGTTTTTATAATTTTTTATTACAGTGTAAAGATCATCGAATTTCTAGAAAGCATGCACTTATTACCATTCATAGAGGTGGTGCTACAATTCAATCTGTGAGTTACTATAAAGCTAATCCAATTTCGAATTAATGAAATATTTTCCAGACACATGAAAACCCAACATATTTTAAATCATCAGAAGATGGCCCAATTGAAGTTTTGACACATAAGAATACAATGGATTTGAACAATGGCAACCAGTTTGCTCTTCTAGAAAATTATATTTGGTTCACTGTTAAAATTAGTGCTGAACAAACAGCACCTACAATTGTAAATGATAGAAAAAGAGTACATAAAGATAATATTTCAGTCAATGAAAAACGAATAAAAACTGAAAATGAATGTGCTTCATATCATAATGTTAACTCATATCTCACTACTTTACCAACTGTGAATTATACAGATTCAGAGGCAACTAAGAAATTTGTTGAACTGGAAACTCCTTTAAAGATAAAACAAGAACCAATTGATATAGTGCCTTATGTTGATAGTGAAACCAAGGTAGATGATAACAAAGACCATGTACTCAGTACCTCCAATACATTAAATATTGGAAGAGAATGCTGTTGGTACGGTAGAAAATGTTACAGGTAATTAGATTCAGTTAGAATTTTTTTTGTTTGTGTAAATAAAAGGAAAATGATTTAAAAATCCAAATTTTCAGAAAAAATCCAGACCACAGAGCAAAGTTCAGTCATCCTTGGGACAATGATTATGTAAGTGATTCCAATAACAGACCTGATTGTCCATTTGGTATTTATTGTTATAGAAGATATGCCATGCATAGAAGACAATTCAAACATTTTGGTCCACCAGCGCCTAGACCTACATTTGCTAAAATCAATTATCATTATCCTCATAATTTAAAGTGATTGTGATGTAGCGCAGATTTAGAAAAGTTTTTCAAGATATTGATTTTTTTAATGATTAAAATTATACACTTTTATTATAAACTTTATTAGAAAACTAATTATCATAAAGTTTTATATTTTAGATACGTTTATATAAGTTGAAATACATTTTATAAATATTGTAATATTATATATATATTGAATATTTAGTGATTTATAATTGATATATATTTAGCTGATCATAGGTGTACACATTACATGTTTTTGTTAGATGTTAATGTTGTTTTATTGAATTTGCACTATTTCTATATACATTTCTGTATACTTATTCTTACAGACATTTCCGAATACCCGTTTTTACCACAACCAGTATTTAAAAAAACTAGAAAATTTTGATACAAAATAGAAAGAAGACAAAGAAATTACTTTTTGGAATAAAAATTTTAACCTTTTTTCATTGTCTGATATGGCAAGTTTTCCATTCCATATACCACAGATACTGATTGTTCATCTTTTGCTGGCCGTTGTTTTTTTATATTTGGAAGAAAGTTTTTTTATCAATTGAGATTCTTGCCTTGTTATCTTTTTACTTGTGATTTTTTTATATGAAATCCATGTATTTACCCCAGCTAAGTCCTAAATGTTGAAAAATTCTTACAATAGCCATCTTGAAGACTTTGATTTGACAGTATATTATCTCTGGTATATGGCCATTATTTTTTCTTTTTCGACAAATTCAAGCTGAAAAACAGAACTTTTTTTTAGTTGGTTTAACTATGTAGTACTGTACTAATATGCTCCCTCGATGTATTTTATTACGTTGTGCAGTCTTATCTTTCGACTTGTATTCATATTTTTGTTCTCAACGTTTTTATTGGGAAAGGCGATAGGTCTGAAATACTTTGCTTCATAGGTGCTTCTGCCTAGTTTTTGTATAACATTATTTTGGATCAGATTGTCAATTTCTTTTTGTTTTATCGGGTGGCTCCCACTATTGTAATTTTTTTGCGAGAAGTTTTTTCAGTAAGAGACAGAAAAAAATTCTCAGTAGTTACATTCATTCCACATCCTATATACGATTCCACTGATATCAAATTATACAATTGGGATACAAGAATATCTTCTATCGTTTCTTGCTAATTAAGAAAATCTCTTTATTATATATTTGCTTCTTACATTGGACACTATCCAGGATTTGATACTAAATTTGTTCGGTTAATTTGGTATGTGTTGTAGGAATCTACATCTTCCTTATGTTGGATATAATTAATCATCAATAAAATCATTTCAAATTTGTGGAAAAATTCTTGCAAATCAAACCAAAAACATAAAGAAATTTCTTGTGTGTGTGTGTGTGTTGTCTTAGTGTGAATAGTCTGATATTCAGATATAACCAATGGTTCTACAAATTCTAACTTGATTGGTCATGGTAAGAATAGTGTTAACTTATCTAACCTTTCATATTAAATGTACACTATGATCAATTCTTACCAGTTACAATTTGTAAATGACTTGCAGATGTTCAGTCACAAACATCTGGTCTGTATAATAATAAATAAATAAAAAATATAAAGTTACAATTGTAAAAAATGAATTCTTAAAATAATGATATAATTCTAAATGGTATTTATACCATTTTCTACTGTTTATTTTTTGATCTTGTCAACATGTTTATTTCACTTATCTAATCTTTCTAAATGCTTATTGTTAAACACATGACTTTCTGAACATTATTGTGCATATAAAAGTTAACATTTACTGATTCACATCTTAAATTCCTGGAATTAAAATGACCAGAAACGGCTATAATAGACAGATATATTTTTAATTGTGTTTTCAATGTTTAACAATAACCAAGTTCGTAGTTTTTGCAGAAAAAATAACAGATATTATCTTGTTGCCTTGTACACTCTCCAATTTCTCAAAAAAATTTATAAAAAATTCTGTTGTTATGAAGCGACCGATTTTTTTTATTAAATGAAATATTTGACACTTTGAATGATTTGGATATTGATGTTGTTCCTCTCATTCACTCATTCAACTATAAACTGGATCTTATTGTTTTTGATTTTTGTATGCACCTATTAATTAGGAGTGGGATATGTTATTGTTGGTTGTTCTTGGTGAAATGACAAAATAGAATTAGTGTTATGGCAGTGTAGAAAACACATACTGAAAAAATATAAGCTACAAAAATTATATAAAAAAAATTTATAATTTTGATGGAGCTAGGTATATTTTTCAAAGATTGAAGAATTTATTAGGTAATGGAAAGTCACATAAAATAGATGAAATCAAATTAGCAACAATAAAAGAAATATCTAATGTTATTGCACCACTAGAGTTCTTCATGGTTTGCAATAATTATTACTTTTATTATAACAAAGTTTTAATTTTTGTCTTTGGATGAATGCAGAGAAGTACCTCAATTAATTTGTATATATTGTTAAATGGTAAAATCGATTCCATGAAGTTAGTTTTTTGGAAACAATCTAATATCAAGAGAAAATCTAATTTTTTGCGCTCGGATAAAAATCATTTTCTCTAGCGTTTTGAAATTGGACTCTCACTTTTGATGTTTAATCAACTATTTTACGATGTTGATTATCGTCAATGAGTGGAACATAATTTTCCAATTGTCTTATCAATGAATGTGCCAAACTATCAGACTTTTCACATCAGAAGTGTGTTGCATTATCTTCTCTGTATAATTTTTTTTCTAGTTGACAAGATATAGTCTTATTTATATGTTACAGCCCAAATCTGGAAGGTGTTCGTCTCGGTGTGGTCCCTGCAGAAATAATTTCTTGTCCTTTGTTCATTGCAGCAACTTTTTTTTCTGCGGCTTCCTTTCTCGCTTTCATTTCTTCTTGTGCCATCTGCATTTGACTCTCCATTTCCAATAGATGTTCAGCTGCTTGTTTTTTCTTTGCTCGTCCCGATTTACCAGTTTCTTTTAGGGAAAAGAACATTGGACCTAATTCAGCTAACCAATGTCCATCTACAGCTGTAACACATTGCATATATTCTCTAGCAGTCATCACTAATTCGTGATACACTACATAGTCGGGAGTATTGCCGAGTCCAAATAATGCCGATGTTGGATGTAAATGGCAAGGCATGCCTGTTCTACAGTTTACATATTCACCAATTCCTAAAAAAAGACAATAATCAATAGTAAATGAATTCAATTTCAATTAGTGAAATGTTAAAACATAAAGTGTAATCGGTTGCTTAAATCCTGACACTTTCTATCAAAACCAAATATCTATTCAATCATGGGGGCAAAATAATAAGTCAAAAATTATAGTTCACTGTGAATCTGCTCTAATCAAAATAAAACTACGTGGATAATCAATATTTTGATTATTTTATCAATTATCTTACCTTTCAATCTAGCAGCTTGATGGAAATAAGCAGAGCAAATGCATTTTCTGACAATGTCCCAATCACTTCCGCATGATTGAATTTCCAATTTCTGTTGGATGACAATATCTTTCAACTGTTGTCTCACTTCTCTTACTTTCCGCATAGCTTTAACATGAATAAAATGTTCATTACACCAATGAGAAGAATAGTTGTTTTGCTTCCATTGGTTATATACATTGAGAAATGTTAGATGATCACTTTCAGGTACCTGAAATTTTTCTCGCACAGCATCTGCTTCTTCTTCTCTCCCTTTTGGACGATAGAAAATCGACGGAACCGATAACATCGAAACTACTATAAGAATTTCTGCTGTACAGCCCATTTGAGATGAGACTATCAGCATTTGACATTGTGGAGGATCTAAAGGGAATTCTGCCATTTGTCTACCTAAGAATTTTATCTCAATGAATCCATTTTTTCAAATGATAATTTATAAAATTTTCAGATTCTTATAAATCTGTTGTTTAAAATAAAATAATAAGTAAAATACCTAATTTCGTCAAAACGCCAGTATGATCTAAAGCTCCTAATATCCACAACTGATATAATGAATTCAAAATATTGTCTTGAGGGGGAGGATCCATAAAGTGAAACTGTAACAAATCTTGTACACCAAGTGATTTTAATAACAACACTGTATTTGCGAGATTTGTTCTTTGAATTTCAGGTACTGTAGTTATCAGTAGTTCATCTTTGTACTGCCTTTCAGTGTATAGCCTGAAAGCTTGACCTGGGCCAGTACGACCTGCCCTTCCTGAACGTTGATTAGCATTTGCTTGACTAATAGGATAAATCTAAAAATATATATTTATACATAAATTCATTTTTTTTAGATGGGGTGGGTATGATATGAAGCTTTTGCTTAATTAATATTTCTCGGTTACTCAATTTCTGTGAAAGCATAATTATTTAATAATGTCAAACTAAGTATTCACTGGCCAATCAATTAATTTTGCAAAATCTTGCTGAGCTAAATAATGAACCAATTATAGATTTCCTATAAACATTGTTTTTACACCTAGTATATATAAATATCTCTCTGGTTTATAAAGATTATTCTCATGATAAGTAAATATAACTATTAGCCATTCAGCACTCACCTGCAAAGCATCCATACCAATTCGAGGATTATAAACTTTCAATTTACAATAACCAGAATCAATAACAAAAATAATTCCATCAACAGTTAAAGATGTTTCAGCTATATTTGTAGCAACTACACATTTTCTTATACCTTCAGGAGATTTCTGAAATATTTTAGCTTGAAGATCTGACGGTAACTGAGAATAAATTGGTAGAATGGACAATTCTGGAGCGTTATCTATTTCTTTTAGTCTTTCCGCTAAAACTTCGCAAGTTACTTCAATATCTTCTTGACCTGGCATAAAGATGAGAATGTCACCTGATGGTGGCTGAAGATGAATTTGCAAAGCTTGTTTTACTGCTGCATCTACATAATCTTCTACAGGATTTTTGCTGAACAATGTTTCTACAGGAAATGTTCGACCTGCAAATTTGAATAAAGGATTAATGAAATGTTTGTATTTCTAGAAAAGACAAAACCCACTTACTTTAACAGTTGATAAAAATATTTGATACTATTCTCAAACTGCACCAAATGTTATTATGTGGAGCTACTGATTCACACAAAATTTTGGAAAAATATATTTTGCTAATATAATTGTTCAATTTAGTTTAGTTATATATCAAGATATGAATACACACCTGGTATTGTAAAAGTAGGTACATTTCCAAAAAACAATGAAAATTTGCTGCTATCCATAGTAGCAGAAGTAACAATCAATTTAAGATCATGACGTCTGGCAACAATTTCTCTTAACAAACCAAAAAGTACATCAGTACTTAAGGATCGTTCGTGAGCTTCATCCATAATGATAGCACTATAATGATCCAAATCTGATTCACGTAAACTTTCTCTGAGAAGTATACCATCAGTCATATATTTTATGACAGTTTTCTCAGAAGTGCAGTCTTCAAATCTAATAGCATAACCCACTTCTTCTCCTAACTGAGTTCCCATTTCATCACTTACTCTTTTAGCCACTGACATAGCTGCAACTCTTCGAGGCTGTGTACATCCTATCATACCATATTTACTATATCCTTCTTCATGTAAGTACTGAGTTAGTTGTGTAGTTTTTCCACTTCCTGTTTCTCCCACTATAATTACTACAGAATTCTCTCTAATTATGTTTAATAATTCTTGTCTAACAGCAAAAGCAGGTAAATATCTTCTCTGTTCAGATATAGTTTTTTTCCTAGAAAAATCACTACTAGCCGTACCTATGAAAATTTGAAAAAAAAAGGTATAAAACTCAAATTACAAGCCTAGTCTAATTTATATATTGTTTTACCTGTATCTTTCATATGTTCAGCAAATTTGTGATCAGTCTTGTAATCTGTACTATCATCTTCTTTATTATATTTTTTATCTTCTTCATCCTCGGTTTTCTTTATACCCATTATGTTACCAAACTTAGTCCCTCCCAATTCCCAATGCTTCTTTTGTGCTTTTCTTCTTTCCTTCTGTTCTCTGTAAACCCTGACAAGATGTGAACCTTTTCTAGCAACCAATGCCATATCTGATGTAGGGTCTCGAACAGGGATAACAGGTTCAGGTTGTTTTGTAAATACTATCCTACCATCAAGAAAAGGAGGCACTATGTTATGAACTAGCAGATGAACTCTGTCTATTGATTCTTCGTCAAAGTCTTCATTGAGGTCTACTGACTGCACAACACCTGAAAATCCACAGTTGAGAAATGAAAGCAAAAGCAAAATATGAACATTTTCATTACAATATACCTAAAAAAATGCAAGTTATCCTTTATATATCAACAAAATAGTTCTAATAATTGAATTGATGAAATAATTGCCTATTGGTAACAGCAGCAATGACAGTCTTGAAGTGATACAGCTATTTGATTTCCAATCAAGTTGCACTGCTCATCATCTTGTTTAATATGCGAAAACACTAATAATAATCTCTTAGATTATATATTAAGTATAAAAATAATAAAATCATACAAACCTGATGTAAGCATTCTATTTCTCTCCCATAATTCATTATCTTTATTTATTTGCCTCTGCTGTGCAGAAAGCCTTTTCTTTTTCCTCTGTTCTAACTGTTCTTCTTTTTTCCTGGTATATTCATCACTCACACTTGAAAATGGATTATTTTCATTATCATATCCTTCATCCATGTTATACCATTCTCTGTCTAATCTTCTTTGTTCTTCCTCCCAGTTTTTTCTATCTACTGTATTATCCCATTTGACCTTTTCTCTTTCACCTTCCTTGGGAGTGGCTCCAGTTTTTTTCCTGTCTTTGGCCCAAGCATTATATTTGTGTGCTGGTGTTGGTCTGGGAGTATCATTATCATACCTATAATATTTCTCTTCTCTGTTATATTTACTACTTCTTTCTGACCAATCTCCATTTTTAGACTTATGAATTGAAGGTGTGGGAAAATCCCAAGATGATATCCTGGCAGCAGGAGCATCATCTTCATCCCACGAAGTTATTGATGTGCTATCCTTGATGTAACCATTGGGTGTTTTCGGTTCATCTTTAAATCTAGGTGTTTTGCTCACATTAGAATATTCACTCCAATCACGTTTCTCTGAACTGTCTTTATGTATATTTTCCTCATTCAAATCTTTTTTGTTTTTGGTAGTCGCATATACCCCTTTAGATTGATTAATAGAAATTCGTTCTTTCAATCGTTTTCGGGCTTCTTTGCTGATACCTCCAGTATAAGTTGGGGTTTCTGCTTGAGGTTCTCTAAATTTGCGTCTAATTCCGTGTTTGTCAAATTTTTCTTTAACAATGTATTCTTCTTCATTATTGTCACTTCCATTGATATCGAATGATATTTTATTTGCTGCTTCTCTTTCTCTTTTCTTTTGAGCGGCCAATTTATCTAAACCAAATAATGATACTTGAGGGACTTTGAAAACGTGAAGTTTTTTCTTTGTAATTAAACCACCTCTTACCAAAGAACTACCTTCCAATCGATGTAAATTTTTTTCAGGATCCATTTCGTTATTATTTATAAACTTATTATTTGAACCATTGTAAATTTAAACTATAATTTTAATTCCAAAAAAAGATAGATAGGTTATGTAAATGTCAAAATACTACAATTGACGTTACTTTATTCTTCTGTACCTGTCATTAATCACTAGCCTTTTCGTAGGAATAGTCATTTTTATACTAAATGAAGAAACTGGAAGAATCTGGTAACCTTAATTAATCGAAATAAAAATTATGAATTTTTTATTAAGAAGTATAAAAAATGTTTCCTACGATATAAATTTCCAATTAAAGAAATTTAGTATATTTCCCAGTCGAAGATTAAAAGAGAGTAAGTCTTAAAAATACATCTTCAATTATTTTCAAGTTAAATATTTGTAGTTCAGGAAGTTCAAAATGGGAAAGAAGTAGTTATATCTGCTCGTTATATACCATCAGGCAGAGAACAGTATCTACTGAAAAATCAACATCCAAGTGCATGTGCCGTTTGTGCTTCAGGCTTGGACATCAAGCACACTGATGTATTAATTTTAAGTCAATTTGTTCGATCAGATGGTTGTATGTTGCCCAAACGGATAACAGGACTATGCTCACGATCACAAAAACGTATTGCCACTCTTGTAGCTATGGCTCAAAAATCCGGTAGGTACAATATATGTTGGAACTTTTTCATGTTTTCACAATGTTTTTAGGTTTAATGCCAAATTTGACTCCTTCCAATTGCAACAAGGATCCTAAGAAGAGATACAAATGGAAAAGTTGTAATAAATATTTTGATGAAAGTACTATTAAAATCAAGTAAACTTATTGTACTTTAGTTGAATAAAAACCAGTGCTGTTCATATAAAATTATTTATTATAAAAAAATCTTTAGATACGCAATTATCTGTTCTCAGGTTCACATTATTTGAGGTTCAGTAATTACATTCATATTTTATCTCTCTCTCCATTTGTGTCTAAGCATTCAGTCAAATTCATCTTGTAAATTAAGTTTTTCAACGTCTCTAGATATACTTTTTTCCAATGTAGCATCTGCCAAGCTCGTTTCTACAGATTCACTTTTAACTAATTCATTTTCAATCATCCCAGTAAAAGGGCTACCTAAGTATGAATTATTGTTGATTACTTCCCTAAAAAATTAAATTATTTGATAACAGAACTTTCAATTTGTCTCACTGCTCAAAAAGCAATTCCTCAATATGATTTCATAAGCAGATCTTGAACCATTAAGTTAATTAATATGTGAGTGAAATAATAAAACAATAATACATTTCAGATCATATATATTGGAAAAGCTTACAGAACAGGAATGTTGATGAAAATTTTTTGGAAATTATCTTGTTTACAATAAATATAAAGTTGAAAATGTTTTTAATAATCAAATTTTCAACACTTGTCTGCAAGACCATCCTATTAATATTTAAGTTTAAGCTTATTATTTATTAACTTCATGAATTATGAAGTATAAAATATGCCCAGGACATCTTACATCAACCAAAAGTTATAAGTGAGGTAGCATTTGAAACAAAGAAAACCCATTCTTAAATAATGATTAACCATGGGACATGCCCTAGGACGTCGCAACAAAAAAGTTTGCTTTGAGAAAAACTTCACCTCAATTATAAACTGTAAAAGCAAGTGGGATCAAAACACCATACAAGAAATGAACAGAAATGCCATTAAACAGTATAGGAATAGGAGGCAGAGGTTCTTCTGGGAAACTATAACCAGAGAAGATCTGCTGAACAACCTAAGTAAGAACAATCTACTAATACTAATAGAAGTCCTATCGGGGCACTGTCGCCCTAACAAACACATGAAGATGCTAGATTTAGCAGATAATGAGGCATGCAGATTTTGTTGTATAGAGGACGAAACCTCTATCCACATTCTCTCGAGTGTGAAACACTAAGGAACACAGGGTTCTCCAATGCAGTGGCAATAGTGAGATGCACAGATCTTTTGGGTCGCAGTTTATATGATACCCCAAAATCCATACATACATAGCATTTGAAAGGGTCCCAGTGGAAGTTACAAAAACTATAAGCAATCTTTAGCAGCGATAGATATTGACTGAAAATCCGCATTAATAAAAAAATAAAAATGATAATTGAATAAAATAAAATCACACCAAATAAATTTTAGGTAAATAGAAGGAAAATTATAACATAAGTATTAAAAATAAGAATAAAATATTTTTGACATGAAACATGAGCAACAATAGGATAGAAAAATAGAATCAGATAACAAAAAATATATACCTAAGGAAAGACTAAAATGTTTCTACACATGTATTCAATATATTAATTTATACTATAATAAAGTGTTATTTAAACTAACTTAATTAATCTTACTATGTACCTTACAATGAATTGATTACTGATAATAAATTAAATTTGAACTGCTTTCTATATAGAAATAATTATAACTCACTTAAATATCGCTGAAATCTGAGAAGGAGTTAAATCCCGAAATTTTGTAAATATATTGATCTCCCTATTATAATCTTCATGTTTTTGGCTGGGTACTAATACATTTAATCCACTGCTTGGAACCCATTTTCTAAAAAAAAGTCCGATTTGAAGTAATAAGTCAATTGTTTCAAAATATTTTTATATAAAATTGATAACAGTTTAATAAATATATTGTCTTACTCTACTGTTGGTAAAACTAGATTATTTCCTGTACCATATAACTGCTTTATGAAATAGTATAAGGGTAAAATTTGGTCCATTGTAACAGGAAGCTGTTTTTTAAAATTAATTTTAACAAACATAAGCTCTTTTATCTAGAAAAAATCAAATATGGTCATCAATTATTTTAAAGTAAAACAACTATTTTAAACGGATGGAACAAACATTTTATTACAGGTTTATTAAAAATGTGAAATATATTTACTTCTTTCCTTTTTCCTCTAGATCTCTCCCATGGTAAAAAAATATTTCGTGGAAATGTTTCCAGTTTTTCCAAATCAAATAAAAGTTGGAATAAGATACTTATATATTGATATTTTCTCAAATTTTCTTTAGGTGTTGCTGTAAAAACCTACAATTCAAACTATAGTACAAAACACTAAGTATACAGTCAAATATTTGGTTGATAGTCGGTTTTTAAATTGCATTGTGCTAAGGACAAACAAATATAAAACTATGTTATGCAATTGAATTGTGAAATATAGTTCCACTTCTAATACTGCATCATCTATATACTAGTTTTGGGGAAATTTCACACACAATTTTATTAGAAAATCTTTCCATTATCTACCAAAGTAGACGAGAATAAGGAATCACAGAAAATCAGGGATAGCCTAGCTGTGTTTACAGCTGCCATATGAAGATAATGGAAGAGGGAGGTTACTGTTCAAGTTGTTGGAATCACTGCATATTATCAGTGTTCAATTTTTTTCACCAAAATACCTATAAATTTTATTTAACAATTATTTTGCTCAAGTGTTAAAAAGGGACATATTTGATACATGTTTGTTACAGGTAAAAAATGTATAAATATTTCAAATGAAGTGAATTGGTAATTTTAAAAAGCTGTTGTATCAACATATAAACTTACATAGTAATCATGTGGTTTAATGATTCCAAATATTTGTATTCTGCCATGTAATGCAAGACCTGTTTGAAGAGCCAAAGACTTGATTAGATATCTTATAAAGTTTGTATTTGGAAGAGTTCCTACTATTGTCATGACTGGATCTAAAAATAATATGAATATGATATTTTATACTGAATGAGCAATACATTTCAACTATTTGAGTGTTCTACCAAATTTCTACTGATATACATAATTGTTCACATATTTTATTTTTAGTTAGTGTTTTAGGAAAATATAAACCTCATTGTTAGTACTATCAAATTGTAGAAATAATGATTACAATTATTCATATTTTGATTGTTTTATTATTCATTCATGAACAAATTCACAATTGTGACAATCTAAAAATCATAAATTTAACATACCATCTATCCAAGCCTTTTTAGGCACATTTTTTAATAGTGATTCCACTCTGTTAACACCATCTTGTTTATCTAAATAAGCAAATCGTCCTAAATGAAATATATTTTTGATAAATAATTCCACCCTGCCAGGGAATGCAGCATCAAATTTCTACGATAATTTATACTATATTTAAAGGCAAATTACTCATTAAACTGATTTCATAACATACTTTTAAATCAACTCTAAAATCCGGGCAAGATTCATACATTCTTACTCGTTTGACGCTTCTTTCTAACAATTCTGTTGTGATCAGGCCTAAACCGGCATTGGTTTCTGCAATAATTTGGTCTTCACTAATTGAAGGAATAACGTGATCGGCAATAAGTTTCGCAGTTTTTGTGCAAATTAAATACAGGTACTCATTTGATATTTTGGAAGAAATATTTAGGTACTGAGACGGAATATATTTTTTTATTTGTTTTAAATGAGGATGTTGGTTCAAGAAATTGTCTATAGCCTTCGAGTACCGCCTAATAATACTGCTCTTTAAAAAATTCTGGAAGTTTTTGTTTTTCAACATATTCCAAAATAATTCTAACCTCACAATATTGTTTATGTAATTATTTTCTCGGGGGACAGTTATTTATTGGTCATCAACCACCTAGAATTATTTACATAAAAAAACTTTTCCAATTTTGTCAATCTTATAATATAAATCAATACATTGAATGTAGTGGTGAAAAAATCACTGCTTAAACAGATGCAAAATGTCTACTTATTTATAATATTTTCAGGTCATTTGAATAGGACTCATCTGCGTCTGTTAGTTTCCCTTGTAAGTGTTACAAGACCACAATGGCCAAAAAGAAGATTTTATTATATTTTAATTTGCTTATTCATAATTTTGAGAATGGGATCTCAAAACTTTTAGGCGAGGTTATAAATAAAAAAAGGTTAATAGAAAATCTTTACATAAATTAGATTGAAAACTAAGCGATCAAAACAGTTTGGCACATTTTTTTAAAAAAAGGTTCCTTTTAAATGGTTGTATCTAAATTATTTTTCAGTTTTAGGTGAAATTGCATGTAAAGACATACCCTTATTTTTCACATACAATTGATTCTAGAAATTAACATACCTACTTAATCACCTTGTATAAAATAATGATAATTAGGTAAAAGACAGGAATTGGTGGATAGGTATTACTACAATTGGGACTAAGCATCTAAACCTCAATTTATTGATGGAAATATTTTCAAAAATTTATTTATGTACCTTCATTCAAAGAGCTACCATTTAGCTTTGCTTATATTTTACTTCTTGGAATTTGATGTGTCCTTCGATTGTGTAAAATAGCCCCACTCCAGCATATAGCATGAAAAAAAGTGTTGTAGTAGACTTTCCATTAAAAATTCAATTACAATGCTTTCATTTAAGTTTTGAAATCATTTTTCAATATTATCAAATATAAAAAAATCACATTTATACTTTGATAAATATATTTATATAATAAAAATTACAGTACATTACTACAATTTTATCCAATTTACAATAGAATATTTCTGTTATAGTTAAAATAAGGAGAAAATCTGTTCTCTCTTTAAAATAAATAAGGAGTCAAAAATTGAATTTATTACTAAGTACAATCTAATTTACAATTGGGTAAACTACTTTTTAATTTTTCAATAGTTTCATCCAATTTTTGAACAGACTGCAATTCACATAAATTCAAACTTGATAAGTGTTTTAAACCAGCTAAACTTGAAACTCCTTTATCAGTTACACTTGGGCAACAACTGACTTTTAGTTTTTTTAATGAACTTTTCAAATAATGTAATGATACTAAGGCTTCATCATTAACATAAAAGCATTTGTGAAAAATTAAAGTATCAATATATTTACAACCCTTGAAATGTTCAAAACCACAATGCATAATATTTGTATGGGAAGCATCTACTTCTTTCAACTTAACAATTGTTTCTTCGGGAGGTAGCTCATTATAGTCACTAGAATATTCTGTGAAATTCATAAATTTTACACTACCACCATTCCTTAAAATCCATTCTGCACATGTTCTATCAGGTCCAAGTTTTTTAATACGATCAATATCCAAAGCATTAAATTGTAAATTAATCCAATAAAAAAGACTTCTACTTTGCTGTAAAATTACTGGTGATAAACACCTTGAAAAGGGAGAGCTAATGGACATAGTAATGTACTTAAATTAAACCAGCTGGTCTCATGTAAGTGTTTCACCTTTTGTTACCTAAAAAAACAAATTTAATATCAGAGATAAATTCTCTCAACTAACATTTTTCTATCATTTATAAAGGCATTATGCAATTTCCAAGTTATATAACTAAAATACTTACACAAGCCTCCAAATAGTCAATTTTTCTTTCGAGGATGGTGAGTTTTTCGTTTAAGCCAGCTAGTTTTGATCGACAAGACAAATCTGTGAAATTTATAATTGTTGCTAAATATCATTTGTTAATGTAATACAAACTTACCAAACGAATTTAAAAAATCTGTGATTTTCTTTATACTTATAGTAATTATTTCTATATATTCTCTGTTTACCCAGTCCTGTTGAATTTGTTTTTGAACAGCTTCTCCTCTATTGGAGGATGCCATTTTTATTTATACATAATGCTGGAACTCTGAAGTTTGAAGTTTACTTCTTCTTTTTTATAATTGATTTTGGTCTTGTAATTGAAGTATCTAAAATATTTTTCATTTTGTAGATTACATAAATGTCACTTTTACGAAGGATTAAGTGAGCAATGAATTTTGGAGAGTAGTGGAGAAATCCATTAAAAGCGTTCGAGATATGGTGGACAATTTGTAGTGGTAAAATAATCGATTACGCAGGGGACACACGGTCCGGACTAACGACCGGTCCGGGTATTGTCCAGATCCGGCAAAAGTGGAAGTACATTTAGAGGCATGAGTAATGACATGCTATGTTGTCGGGGAGCAAAGATGTACGGGTGTTCACCCGGGCATTCTCTACACGCACAGACTGGAGTTTTCTCGAAAGACAGGTAGTGAGTCATTGTACTAAATTAAAGTGAACACACCCGGCGCGTATCCAATACTTCAGTCTCTCTTCAATCTTCAAAAAGTGTGGTTCAAAACAAATTGTGTTATTTGGTGTATCCTTGTGCTTATTCAAGACATCTACGAATCTAGATGTACATTTATTAGTGAGTCTTGTACAAAAAGACCTGAATTTGGGGACAGAACATTAGATATTTATAAGGACAACAACAGAACCAGAAATAATTGGAGAATGGTTTACAAAATAGTTTCTCATGTTGGTATTTTGTCTTTGAATGAATGCACTATATAGTTGACATGTTTCTAAAATAGGATGGAACCAAATACGTCTGAAGCTTTTCCTCTCTTCGGTAGCGAAGTAAACCATATTTGCAAAAAGATTGTTGGACTATTTATATAAAATTAAAACCTAGCACAATCCGACACTTAAAATTTCTCCCGGATCTAGGCAAAACCTGGACCAGACGTTAGACCGGAGTACATGGCGTTAGTTATATAATCACCAAATTATTTATGTGTATCGAATTGATTATACTGTCATCATAACAAAGCACCATTTCCATATGAAATAATTTTTAGTAGTAGTGATGATAAATAATACTCAAAACCTTAACTTCGTTAAAATATATTGAATAAACATAAATAAATAAATTAATAAATATAATAAATAAATAAATTTTTCAGTTGATTTCCTTATGTAGGTATCACTTTTTCACATTTTGGATATAATCTCGTACACTCTTCTACCCTCTTAATGGCTATATTCGTTCTGTATTTTTTATAGGAGTCGTCTCTAAACAATAAGCAAACAATATGACATTATTAATTAGTTTATATGGTAGACAGCTGAATAATTTTGATTATATATGTTATTGATTATTACGAAATATTGATGACATAAATATAATGGTTATAAGATCTATAATAGAAAGACTGGAAAGATAGAGTGCAATCTATAACATATTTTTGGAACATTAAATAAAAAGCTTCATTTTTATCGAATATGTTCTACACTGAGATTAATATCTTTTTGAAAATCTTCAAGATATAAATCATATAATACTCTCAGATCAGAATAATTAGATAAAAGATCTTAGATAGGGAAAATATGAACTGTAACTTCTGAATTAAGAATATAGAGAATGTCAAGAAAAAGGAGCAGTATCATAATTTCTACCTTACTATTTTTTAAATTGTTCAAAAAATAAAATATATTAAGTGTTAATTTTAAAAATAATAAACTTTCTTGTTCTAGACTCCAAGGAGATTAAAAAAGGAAAACTAAATGTATTCAAATAAATATGAGATAGTTAACTTATTAATTAATTCTATTAGCATTGCTGCTCATTCATAACAAATAACTTACATGAACAAATTAAATATTTTTTCCAATATAATACTTTGCTTTGCATTAAAATCTGCTTCACACACAAACTTCATTTTACAGGGTTGTGTGTTCAAGTTCATTTCTTCGAATACCATCTCTGTTAAATTTGATCTGCAACAATATCAACTTAGTAATAATTTTTTCAACATGTACTTATTGTTCAGAATCGCCACTATATTGACATACATTAAGCAGTGACTAATAAGTGTGATTAATATTCATTTTGAAACATTTTATTTACAAAATTTGAATCGTGCTGTACTTTCATGTCAATGTCAATTCATAAATTTGCATCAAAATATTATTTCGGATAGTTCATTTATGAAGTTGTGGATTCGTACAACTTATATTTGGTATTAAATATTATGCGTGTCCCATATTAGAAAGTTGAAGTTGTTGTAGTTTTTTGTACCATTCTTACCTTCTGATATTTTCGAAAAGCATATTTAAACTGATAAATGAATCATTACTGTTTGTCATTGTATAACTTCTTCCATATCCAGGAGATGAATTTATATGGCCATTAGATCCCAATTCAACACCTTTTGAGGGGAAATCAAAAGCATAGTCTGAAGGTGGATGTAAACTCTTATAATGGTAATGTGGTTTAGAATATATTATTTCTGGTTTATCTTTTTCTGAAAAGGAATGACTTAGGTAAAATATACTGCAAGAAAGTGGACATAAATTGGAAAGTTTCTGTCTCGTTTTGGGTAGCATAATACTCACTTTTCATATATTCGGCAATTTTAAATGCTGTTAATATTTTTCCAAATATAAAGGCTATTGCCCAAATTGATCCAACTGCTAGGATAGCTTTAAATTTCAGAGCCAAGAAGGTCAGAAAATAAAATTTTTGCACTAAAAAATAGAAACCTTATTTTATTTTAACTAAGATTTATGTTAAAAATCAAACGTTGTTCTTCTGATAATGATTAGCGACTAAACTCACTGACTCGTGAAAAGTACAAAATAATTCTTCAGAATTTTGTATTGAAACTTTCACTCAATTGTGAACTTATAGTATAAACAACCTGAACTTAGAAAATAATTATCTGAATTATCAAATGTATCACACAAGACTTATAATATTTCTTGAAACTTATTTTGAACCCCGAATTTGGTACAAAAATATACAAGTTAAAAAGAATATAAGTCTTAAAAATTCGTTCGATTATTACCTTCCCTAATTTCAATTCTGTAGGAATTATGTAATACATATGAAATATTTTAAGAATCATATCTACTAGGAGAATTATAATTCTGAGCCTTACAAAAAACAATAATTTTTATTTATTTTAATAAACATGTGTTCATGTTTATTTGCTTGATTTAAATATTAAGAATATTAAGAACTTACGCAGGATCCATTTATCGCAATGTTTATGATGTTTATTATGAGTTATTTTATTACCAGTTTGACCATAACATACTGCAAATCCAGCAAGTAAGACCAATATTAAAAACACTCCACGCATTGTACTTTCGTTGAACTAAGCCTTTTGATGAAATGAATTTCTTTTTATATAAACATTTAAGATCTCTTTGTTTGTTTTTGTTTAACACCTCGATCACTTTTAATTTTTGAATTTATGCTTTTCCACTCGTGATTTACTTAACGTGTTTGAAGAGTAATTATCAGGTGCAGTTGAAAACTTTTACTTATGATTTAGTTTTCTTATTTCCAAAAATTTTTTTTGAGAATATAAGTAGTAGATAATCTCGCATATGGAGATCTTTTTACTACCATCAAAACCACATAGCAAGAGTACCTACATTTTGTATCTTCAGTATTAAATGTTAAGTTCCTTAGTGTTTGTTATTAATCAAAGAAATAAATAATTAGATATTATTTAACGGATTTACAAACACTACATACGTCTTACGCATTTCCTACTAATTTTAAATAAATTTCATACATATCTACGATTTACATGAACACAGGAAAGAATAAGTAGATGGGGGGTGAGTGGGGTAAGACCGGACACTAAGGTAAGATTAGTTAGATGAGGTCCTGACCTTGTAAATTCTGTAGACTAGCTTAATCGGCAGTATTAGTTGTAGGGTAAAGTTTGTCTTGTAGGTACATATGTTTTTCTACCGACTGATTACAATTTATCATGAAGTAGTTTTGTTCAGTGTCAGACTAGCGTTGATTACAGGTAAGCTACAACAATCCCTGAAACTACACTATATATCGTAGTAAAGTGATATTTTTATCCGTTTATTTCCATATTTTGAATCTCTAAGTCTCTAACCATTAAACATTAAATGCCAAAAAAGTATGATGGGCTTATATCAATGAGACACTTTAGGATATACCCTCATTGTTTCCCTGATATAGTATTTCTATCAGAATATGGCTAAAATACGGTTGGAACGTGGAAAAAGAAGACTAGTCGAAAGGAATTGAGCCCTGAATCAAAAATGCTATAGTTGCTGTTATGAGGAATGAAATGGCTATAGATTTTAGTGAAGGAACATGCCTCATATCACAATATACAGATCGATCTCACTCAAAATTTTTCTTAAAAAAGCAATCATATCATAATAGCTAATGGAACAAGGGATTTTTTATGGACTCATTGCTTTCAAAGCTGAATTATATGATTGAAACGCTTATAACAGAATACTGTTTATACTCCATTGAAGAAATATCAGCACTAGTAAAGGATGAAGTGGCAGCTTTCGATGTCTCATTCAAATTAGCTGATGGGAAACTTTCGAAAAGATATAATTAAACACTGGCAAAAATTTGATTAATGATGAGAGGCTAAATAATAAATGCTGGAGAACAAAACAGTGAGAGTGAATGACAATGAAACAGAATACCATAACTACTGGCTTAGGTTTTAGGTTACCTTCAGTCTCTGAAGACGATAACTTGGTTATCGAAACGTGCGTCAGACAGTGTAACTGTGAGTGTTGGTGTAGTAGGGGTGTAAACAGTGTATTCAGTATTTATTTAATAATAAATTGCACAAAACTAATTTGGCTGGATTATTGCAATAATCGAGCATCACTTAAACCTGTTTTTCAATATTAAAGTAATTGGACGTTCACGTCATTAATTTTCTTCAAGATTTACCTGGTTCGACTCTTCATTTCATGGCAATCAATCTTTAAGATATTGTGCATACGTTCACGGTACAACGAATATTTTCATTGAAATCAGTTGGTAGAACTAAATTAAGATAAAGAAGGTCAACAGCGATTTTTATAAATCGTCCATCTGCATTGAAAATAGAGTAGTAGAGTTGATTAATATAGTTTTTTTTTCAATTTTTAGTGGTATTTTTACCACTAAATTATAAATATTAACGGTAGGCAGAGAATATTTGTAATTCCAATATTTCATATCACCCTATGACTGTACGTAGTCACATAGAATTCACATAGAATATTTTTGAATAAGAAAAAAGATTGATTGATCACACGGAATATAACTTTTTGAAAAAGTTTTTAAACGATCGAAGTATGGAACTTTGTGAAACCATAATGTAAAAGGTAGATATTAATCCTAGATGAATGCAGGAACATGAAGAGAATTACCTTTGAAAGTTAATGTTTGGGCAGGTATTATCGGTATCACTGCTATTGGACCATTTTTTGTAGAAGATACCAAATAGATCCTGCGAATACAGTTGGTACCAATTATAACGACAATTGGTTTCAGCAGGATGTAGCATAATCAAAGTTTTGTATTTCTGTTCGAAATAAAAAAGACAGATTCATTGGAAATAGGTCATAAAAAAGCGATTGGACTTATAAGCTTCCCAGAGTTGACCAGAAACTTGAATAGCTTAGAGCTTAGAAGAAAGGTCGCTGACTAGATTCTGTTTTACCGATACTACCGCGAAAGATGTTCTTTAGAGTTGTCTAACATAATCCAATCTACAGCAGTATTTACAAGACCTAGTCGTTAGGTAGACAGGTTCATAAACACCGAGAATTCATCGAGACTCTTTTCCTTTGAGAAGTGTTAGCCTGTGGAATCAGCTACCAAGGCACGCTTTTCCGAATCACTACAACCTACAGAAGTTCAAGATCATTATCCACAGGCATCTCCATACGGTAGGCACCACTCGAACTAGTTAAAAGTATTGGGGGTTACCATCTTGAGCCTGCTTTTCAAATTGAAAAAGTAATGCCTCATTGAGCATCGTTAGAGAAAGGCAAACACGAACAGCAGAATTTTCCGTTGTCCTCAACGCATATTTTTCTACATTCTTGTGTTATTACATAATTTGGGGAATTAGTGGTATTTGTTTAAACGCATCATTATATGCTGCATTAACTATACATGCTCGTTTATAAGTTGATTTCAAGGTATATCCAGGTATTTCAGAAATATTAGGCTTAAACCGAATTCTAATGGTATGCCAATCATGAATGTATCTAAGTAATGAATTACATTTCGTTTATTAATTTTGTTGGTGTTAAAATAACACTATAATTTCAGTGGAAGCGCAAGAGAGAAGATTCACGCATTGTTACGTGCTGTTAACAATAGTATAAAGTTGTGTAAATTAAGTTTAATTATTTTTTCACTTATTATTTTTGGGCATAATGAAATGAAACCACGAAATGCCTAAACTGCACATGATTGACTTATTCATCGCATGTAACAATGCGTGCATCTTCTCTCTTGCGCTTCAACTTACATGGAGCGAGAGTCGTTCACAAAAATCATGGCAACCTCTGTTTGCGGCCATTGTGCAACTTAGGGATACGAAAATATCGATAGTTGGGCCCATCGATAGTTATCGATAGTCTGTTCATTAACCATCGATAGTTATCTATAGTTCCGATAGTTTAATATTTTAAATAAATGCTGGATTTTGGATTTACAAAAAAAAAACGAAAAACTATCTTTTACTTTAGTTAGCTTAATAACCACGCATTTTTAGTGACAATTATTAATTGATCAACATATTTTTCTTTGATTCTTGATCTTCTTTCATTTATAATAAGGCCTGCGGAGCTGAAGTTTCTTTCAGACTCAACCGAGGCAACCATGAATTTTCATGTTCAATGTAGGTATATAAAACTTTAATTTTGCATAAAATTTGAAAAAAAAACGGCGAATGCAGTTAATTAACAGTAATATACTTGTTTACACCTGGTAACCCTAATGCTGCGGCCGACTGAGAGCTGGCAACCATTTTTATTTTGATTTGTGATATCATTTTCTTCCAAATGCTGTAAAATTGACTGAAAAACATATAGCTGCAAGTCATATCAGTATATTAATGACATTAACATTAATTACAGGTAATTGCGGCTAATTTTTACAAGGCAATCTATCCTTAATCCATTCCATACTTCCTTAAGATTCCTTTAAAATTAATTTCATCAAAAAAACAGATAGCTGCAAGATCAAGCGGTAGGATCTTAGACTATTAGATGATTTTTTCTGGAGAAATTCAATCGGTAAAACTAAAAATATATATAGTGGGTACGATCAAAATAAATATGTTGATAGATTGCGTCTCTTTCCTCAACTGAAAAAAAGTTGAAAATGTCGTAAATGTTCTTCCAACGAGGAGGTAATAAAAGTTGTGGAGGTCTGGTTTGCAGAGCGAGAAGAAACATTTTTTTTTGAAAGATCTAGAGGCGTTTGCAGGTTCGCTGTAATATATGTACTCAATTAAGAGGAGAATATGTTGAGCAATAAAATATTTTGACATTGAAAATTTGTTTGGTTCTATAGTAGGCTAAGAATTTTTCAATATATCCTCGTAGACAGTCAAAGATGTTTGAGAAACTTTTATACAACATTTTTTGTAAACCTAACAAAGTTCGAAATATTACTGTACTAAAAGATATTGTTTTTATGACAATTTTACTTAAACAATAACTAACTAACCGTCTACTTCGCATTTTTATCAATTAGTGAAAAAAATCTATTAAGATCATGTCATTGGCAAGGGACATCACCAATTGTTCAAGGTTATTGTAATCATCTAGTAAAATGTAGGCTAAATGCGGGTTACCTACTGCAACTATGCGTTGAATAAAAATTTATCAACTGCGAAATACCTTATTGTGAAGGTTAATGTCGAATGTGGGCGAGAAATAAAAATTTTAGTAAATGGCTGTAATTTGATTATCGATAATATGCCTTGAATAACAGAGTATTTAGAAATGATAGTACCGATATTAAGTTATGTGTCCCAGTGCTATGAAAAAGCTGTCTAGTGCCTAGAAAGAGAATTTTAAAATGAAATACACATTTTTCATTTTTTTAAACCTCGGCGTAGTGGTTTCGCAAAACTGTCAAGAATATGGGAAGATGGTGAGTTCGATTCATAATAAAATAATAAGATATAATAAAATAAAATATATTTTATTCACTATAAAAAAGATATAATAGCATATCATCATAAATAAGTAACAATAAACTTTCGTTTACGCAATGGATAGATAAGGCAAAATATGAAAACGTAAATTGTTTATGCTGATACAAAAATGAAAAAGTTTTAGAAATTTCTTTGGATTTGCTTCTAATTTTATCTTGATATATGGTTGATCAATACCTGGAGATTATTTTGTAACTATGTATCATACCTTTTAATGTTAATATGAAAATATAAACATTTTTCAGTGCAATGACGATAAGGCGTGCTGTGGCGGGTGCTGTATATTGGGTCAGTGCATAGATAGTAAGTTAATTACACCTTAGAATTTTATCCGCTGAATTACATGGGAAAATATTTAACCGAAAATAGGTCGAATATGAATAATAGTTACGAGTACCTAAATTACGATAGTTTTCTTCTCGGTACGTTAAATTGGAATATTTCGAAAATTTATTTCATTCTTATCTAAACATTATCATTCTTCTACTTAAAAAGCAATGAAATAATAAAGCATTCAATCATTATGATTAATAGTCTTCATTTTGATCCAAACATTTTTTTTGAATATATATGATTTAGTAGGACTCCCACTAGGTTACAAATGTTACTCCCATTCCTCTTATCCAGTGATCATTCTTAGACTACAAAATTAAATTTGGTTGTAGATATATGATTTTAACGTTATTATATTTGGGAAGGAGTATTATTGATTATGACTTTTGATGTTATAGTTTATGCTGATTGCCGGGTACATTCCAGTGCGTGTTCAAATTTTCCTTGTCCTGCAGGTCAAGACTGTTATCTTTATCAACCAGACTACTGTGAAGGGTGTGCATCGTATCCACAATGCAAAGAATCTCCACAAGCACCTTTTGAAATAACCGCAGTTCCTAGCTTCTTTTCAGAAAATGCTGCAGGAAATAACCAGCTTTATCCATTTTTGTATAGTTTATCATATTTAATATTGTGTATTACAATTTTATGAAGAATATTGTTTTTTTTTCAAAAGCTTTTTTAAAAAATCGCTAGCCTCGAATTCAATTCTGATACTTTAATTTAGTATGTATTTGTTTGCTCCAGAACAGATGGTGCATATTTTAAATTTTTTTACTTGTAGTGTGTCAATAATATGGGTTATTAGAATATTGAATATTTTTATTAATAACTTAAAACAAAAATGTTGCAGTTGAAGGTGAACGTTGATAATTTATTTCGTCACTTCACAATTTACGTTTTGTGACAAGTAATTTTGGGCGAAACAAGTACAAAAACCATTAAATTACTCTATGCTGTAACTTGGATACACTATGAGGATGGTTTGATAAGAATCAAAAATTTTTTATCAGTATAAGTATATTTGAGATAACTTAAGCTACACTATAAAATAAATATTATTGAGGCTTATCAATTGTAGTAATATCTTTAGAAATCATTTTTTCTTCTGAAACGGGTTTCCTAAAATTATCAGTTTCTGCAATAAAACATAAATATACAAATGCAGATTTTGAAAAAAATAAAAAATTATAGTTTATTAGAACAAATGAGATTTCTTTGTATCACTGGATATATTAAGTCATTTGATATGGGATAAAAAGGTGCTACAATAGAATATTCACAGATGAGACATAAAAGGAGCCGATTAGCACAGGTCTACTATGACAACAGTCAAGCACAGGGGATACTCTAGGCGGTGGTTATCACCTCTAAGGTAATATAAAACTGTATGGAGCGGTTTCAAAGCTATAAACGAACAACTATGTGAAATTTCTGTGGCTCTTTGGACATTCTAGTCCCAGGGGAAATGAAAGGCACGATAGGTTAGCGAAAAGTGCTGTCCTGATCGTTTCATAAAAAGTCTTTCTAAACAGATACCTGATACCACCAGCATGCGACACACCAAACCCCTATACAGAGGGACATTCAAGTTTTATCCAATACGAAATAAATCTGATAAGGCATCAGGTTGATTACTGGTGGATGATAAAGCACTTACAAGATACTCAATGTCCAAGATGCATAAGAGGGAAGGAAACTCTATTGTTGTAGTTTGGCTATTGCCCTCCTCCAATATTCTGCATATTACTATCAGAACCATACTATGGAAAATCGGAGGACGAAAACTATTCTAGAAATTCTAGAAATAATTATACGAGACCGGTCAAAACTATGTTCATAAATCAAATTTTCTAATGTGATTTTTAAAATGGGCGCAGGACGAACCAAGTTATACTAATATTCTGCGTTCAGTTGGATATATCAATCAGTCAATAGAAATAATAATATTTAGTCGAAAAAAATTGGGTAAAATCTTTTAAAACGATTAGAAGTATTACAATACGTGAGTATACCTACCGATAACTTCAGGTAACTCTGTATCTTCAGAATATTTACATTCTTCACTTATATTGTAAAATTGTTGCACTTTATTCTCGGGATTATAGTAATCATATATTTTAATGAGGGCATTCTTTCTTTCTTCCACTAAAAAGTTTTCATTTATATTGAAAGTGAAACAAACCATATGTTTGTCCAACTTTGTGAAGTACAGGTTAACTTTGTCTTCTTTTTCTTCAAACATTTCTATTCCTAAACAATGAGATCATAATGTTTGTACGTTAAATTAGCACTAAAATAAGGTAACAAGTACGGTATTTCGTATTTAACATTAAAACATACAATGCGGATCCTAATAGATGATATTTCATTTCATTATGTTCATAAACAAAAACTCAATATTTTCTTAAATACAAGGAAGTGTAATTAATCGGTTAAAGAAGTATACTAACTGGATAATAATGATTTCTATATTTTAATCTCAATTGTCATTGACCTACATTGGCAAATATTAAAAAACTTTTATTTTAACTATAATTCATCGTTCGTTCAGACCAAAAAGTTCGAATAAACAACGCAACAATTCAAACAAGCTAATAGAGCGTATAATGAAGCTATTTGAAAAGAACTGGAGGAAGAAATTAGGGCGAGAAAAAAAAACTATGCACACTAGAATGGATTAAGAACTAGGAATAATTCCCTTCTTAGGGAAATAGCATATTCTAAATATTTTTATAGGAATTTTATAGTTCTATTTTTGTTCCTTCGAAATGACATTTTTGACTAAACTATAATACAGATGAGGAGCGAATAAAAAGCCTTTTCGCAATTGTTGATAAATAACGATGTAGTGGAGCGCTGTTCGAACGAAAAAGATACAACAAAATGGATTGACTCAGCTCAATCTCTTAGTGAATTGGTTAAAATGATGTTATCAAATAAGTTTAGTTACTAAAATACTCACTACTTGACTAATATACTAAACATATTTCGAACTAGTTTTAATATTGAGTTCATAAACATAAACATATTTTATTTGGAAGTTGTGAGTGAATGGGAAATTTTAGATGCTTGGTTAATAGAAATTTTTTGAAGAATATTATATTGAATTCCAGAATTTGATAGATAAGACTTAATTTGAAGTTTTGAGAGCTCAGATTCTGGGAGCTCTGATTTTGGGATAAAGACTTTTTGTTTCTCACTATAAGTAAATATAGACAGATATTCTAATATGATGACACAATTCATACAAATTATTTTCATTTTTAGTGTATATTATAGACTAGATCTTACGTGATGTATTGTTGGAATCAAGTAATCTATACAGTGATGATCTATCTGCCTGGTATCCAGTTGGTAATGATATTTCCATCACTGCCATGTTAGATGGTCCATCTGGGGCAGTATATGCTAAACAAGGTGATAAGCTTGTAATTGCACATTTACTTATTGTAGATACTGGAGACACCTCCATAGCAAATCTGAAAGCTTCGTTTCTAGGAATTATTTTGAAATTAAATGTTTGTATTATCTAAAAAGTTAATCACAACACTAGAGAGAGAATAATATAATAATAAAATCGAATTATTTATTAGATAATTGAATTGAAGATATTTAATCAATAACATTTTACAGAATAGTTAGGTATACCTGTACCAATAGACATCCACTTCCATCTATTCTCACAGAAACAGTTCCATTTTTTTCATTCATAGGTACCTTTCTAGACTTTAAACTGTCTGTGTTAGTAAGGGTCAAATTTTGTTTACCCTCCGGTGTTTTTATTTGTATTAATAAGTTCAAATTTTGAGTTTCAATTGAATGTAAATATCTCGATAATGCGTCTAATGCTACTACTGTATCCTTTAAACATAAAACAAAAATTAATTTTCAGAAAAATTGTCGAGGTAATGCATTTCAAGTTTGATTCTAAATGAAGTTCGAGAATAGCTTCTTCTGAGACATCAAACAATGTTATAATTAGAATTACCTGTGTAGATACAAAGCTACCTCTTGATCCAAACTTTGCGCTTAGCCATCGTACTGTTGCCAATGCATGGGCCCAATGTTCTGAAGTATTCTGACGCAATAAGGACATCAGAGCATAACTCGTAGTTTCAATATCTGAGGCTAACGTGGTATTGATTCCTAGTAACAAATATTCCACAATATTATTATAGAGTTTAGGGAACACTATTTTTCCCATTATATTGAATCACTTCTTATAGTTTACGAGGATATATTGAAAAAATCTTAGCCTACTATAGAGCCAAACAAAATTTCAATGTCAAAATATTTTATTACTCAATATATTCTCCTCTTAATTGGATACATTTGTTACAGCGAACCTGCAACGTCTCTAGACCTTTAAAAAAAAATGTTTCTTCTTGCTCTGCAAACCAGACCTCCACAGCTTTTATTACCTCCTCGTTGGAAGACATTTTGTTTCAGTTGAGGAAAAAGATGATAGTCGGACGGAGCCAAATCTGGTGAATAAGAAGGGTGTTCTAGTAATTCAAACCCTAAATTACGAATTTTTTGCATGGCAACATGAGATTTGTGTGCGGGGGCGTTGTCCTGCAAAAATAAAACACCTTTGGATAGCTTTCCACGTCTTTTCTCTTTAATTTTTTCCCATAGAGTGGTCAGTAATGTCGAATAGTAATCTCCGGTTATTGTTCTACCCTTATCCAAAAAATCAATCATGATTATTCCATGGCAATCCCAAAAAACTGAAGCAAGAACTTTTCCAGCAGATTTTTGAACACGAAACTTCTTAGGTCTTGGAGAGCCAGAGTGTCGTCATTCCATCGATTGTTGCTTTTTTTCTGGATCGTAAAAATGTACCCAAGTCTCATCCATAGTAACAATTCGGTTTAAGAAGTCTACATCGTTTTTAAATCGAGTACAGATCGAACGCGATGCTTCTATCCTTGGTCAACATTCAAACATTTGGGGATCCATTTTGCAGCAATTTTTCTCATGTCCAAATTGACGTAAACTATATGATGAACGCGTTCGTATGAAATATTCAGTGCTTCAGATATACGTTTTAGCTCAATTCGACGGTCTGATAAACATTGATCACCAAGAGTATTAAACATATCTTCGTAAATCTGCTTTCCTCTTAACCCCTTTAATTACAGGTACTTGATGATGACTCGATACTCCAATTTTTCGATTTTCACAATTTCGGTGAACATCTTTTT
Source organism: Diorhabda carinulata (assembly GCF_026250575.1). Lineage (NCBI taxonomy): Eukaryota > Metazoa > Arthropoda > Insecta > Coleoptera > Chrysomelidae > Diorhabda > Diorhabda carinulata. Next base: position 38,432,594 of record NC_079460.1, on the reverse strand, counting down.
TCTTTTAATTTATTGCGTAACTCTGGTTTACTTTTTCGCATTTTTGACGTCAAACTTTACACTGACACTTCTAATAAGTTATTGTTCGTTGCTATGGTAACGAAATATTTTGTTTATGCATGGAACTGTTCTAGGCTAACTAGATATCAATACATCTTTGTATATCTAAAAATTTGTTTATAAAATAAAATTAACTAGCTTTTACCCGCGGCTTCACTCGCATCGAATCCATTAAATAAATATCAGAAATCATTATAATAGAAAAGAACGAACTCTGTAGCTATATTAGATCTTTGAATGTAGAAAAATTGCCAAAAACCTACAAAAATCCATAACTCCACATTTAATGTCCGCGCCTAGCTCCTCTCCAACTCAACCGATTTAAGTGTTCAAAAACTCAAAAGAAAGAAGGTGTTTCAGCGAGTGTTCTTAAACCAAAACGAAGTCTCTATCTTGAATAGAACCTGAGATATTGAGGATAGAACGTGTGTATGTGAAAAACTCCCATAAGTAATATACAGGGGGAAATCGCATTTGAGTATAACTTGAGATAACGTTCAAAATATAATATCTTTAGTGATTAAACATGGCGGTATAAAACAACCCTTTTAAAAATATACAACAATGACAACAAATGTCGACGAAGAACAAGCGTTTCATGAATGCGAGGCATATGTTCAAGCTCATAACATTTAGAAAATTCTCAAGGATTGCATAGTTTAGTTATCTGTACACCATCCGTCGAACGAGAACAAGCTTCAGGCGCTAAACAACAAGCCATGTCTCCTGAAGATTTCAGCTCTTACCCAACAGCTAGTTCGACGTCGGGGAGTAATTTCCGCAGAACCAGTTTCGGAAGAAGACGCTACGAGTTATGTGACGAAAACGAGAGATTTGTTCCAAATAACAAACTCATACCTTATATTTTCTTCAACTAGGATGATGAAGACCTCAAATTCTGAATAAAAATATGTTATTTCAAGTCTTCGTGAAAAACATAAAACAAAAACTCTTTGATTATTCATTTCTTTAATCAGCCCGTTCAATTTTTGCTGAATTCCAGTATAAAACGCGGAGTACCAGTTACTGCATTCATTTTAGCATACTAGTGTTCTCGCTTGACTAATTATTCACTTGAAACAGTCACCGACTCTCGTGAAATGTAGTGTTTGATGTGTTTTTTACTGAAATTTTTTTTGCTTTATTAATTTTGTTCATAGTTACCTTTATTGCTCCACCACAACATATTTTGTTGCTGTTCCGATACCGCCAAAAGTTTTTTTAGCAATTTATTCGCCTCACTGTTCCAATTTAATCGAAACATTGCGTAGCAATTAAGAGCTAGACTATATTTATCTGGATTTACTTGACTGCGAATGCAAAACATAGAATTCACTTTAACATTTTCTGGTATGTAAATGTTCACTTCTGTTAAGCTGAGAATGACGTAAGACGTTAAGCTTGCTGTGCTATTTTCCTTGCTTGCACCACCCTAGAAGTAGTAAATATTTTGAGAGTGTTATTGTTGTATGAATACTCCACGAGATTTATGGATATGACAACTATGTATTAATATATTTTGGTATCACTAAAGCTAAACCTAAAACGTTGTTTCCACGATTCCGAGAATCCTTGGTAATCATCTGAAGTTAATCAGCTTAGAACCATGGCTAAAGTTTCTTCGACCTCTTTTACGTCAGCATGCGTACAACTTAATCTTCTGGAGTAAAAAATTGAACTGCATACGACAGTATTGTGACTATAGAAAGGATATGACATCCTTGGAATGGCTGAATATGGTGGTGTGTTATCGCGGTTGGTGATATAGAACTGTACAGTCATTGTTTGACCAGCAGGAACATAGTCACGATGATATCGAAAAAAACATTGTCTTCAGTCGCGACATAGACATCTTCGCTTTTGTTAAACCTTCCTCATAACATTTTCACCTACCACTGACTTTGTTTACGAGTCTCGGGACTCAAATATCCAGGTCTCATTTTCAGTTAGAGAGAACTTTTAGCACATTTTTAATATCTTATGTACAATTTATTCGTCGGTACTAGCGGATCGTCTTCTACTGATTCATGCCCCTATTTGAATCGTTTCCCACATTCAAACTATCGGTTTTTGATATATCCTTAACTTCATAAACCAACTGCAATTTGCAAAGGATTTCCAAAGGTTGTTCGCTAGAATTTGCTACAAATTAAATTAGGATACTTAGATAAAATACAAACCAATCATGCTACGACTTCAGACATGAACTAAAATGATAAGAGAGATAAATCTTTTTGCAGAATTCAATATCTATATCTCGTAATTATGTAAGAAAACTTACCATGTCTTGGAAAACATGCTGCATCGTACTAAAACAACCATTTTCAAGTTGTTTATCAAATATCCAGTCAACCGCCTTATTTATAACGTGCTGATCTATGTAAATATGTTGTTTGGCTTGGGATAAAATTTTAACTACAAAGGTAGTTAAAAACATAGAGCCCATGGGATCATGATATCCAAATGCAGAAAAAGAGCCATCTTCGTGAACGTAGTTTAAAATTCTTTGATATCCTATTAAAAACAACGATTTATTTGATAAGAATTATTCAATCGATGTGATAGAATGTACTGAATATCTCTAAATCAATCAATATAAAATTATTATATTCTACTAAAAATTACAAATATTATCTTTGGAATAAGATCTCAAATCATGGATTTGATTATAGTAAGTTAGCTAGTAATTGATTTTATTTGTGGAAACCGAAATTTTTCTTAATAAAACAACAAACACAAACCTATTTTTAAGTTTCTTAAAATCTTTTGTTTCATTGCTTTTTTTAAGGAACCCGTTGAATTCAAATACCGCAAAACGTACAAATTGGGTGCCATAGTTGAAATTATTTGTTCACCACATCCGGTCGGCATATCCAATAAATTTTCCAAATTCTGTAAACATAAAAAATTATTACCCTCGAAGTGAAAAATAATTATACTTACGTCAATGGTTTTGCCTAATACGTCGCCGTTAAGGCTTATGTGGGACTTGAAAGTATCAGGAATCATTGAAGAAGGTACTGTTATGTACCAAGATACATTATTGTTGATAAAAGAAGAATCTAAAATTATATTTAGCTCAGTTCCTTAGTTCAATAAATCGATCATGCCACTGCAATACCCCATCTTCCAAATGCATTAATTTATTATTTAGTAATTACAAAAGAAATTAAATCACACGTTACGATTTATTAATCCCTAGGCTTTAGCTTGAAGATTTGTCTTTTCGATTAGACGAGACCCTTTTTATAAGCCTGCTATAATACATAAAAGCCTGTAACATTTTGATGGTATAATCAAGAACATTTAGCACCTACTTTTTCCTCTTGCTACACAATGTAACATGCTTTTATTTATAAAATTGGGACTATGATAAAAACGGAAAGATTTAACAATGAAAGCTTGTTTTTAAAAAAGTTTTCCTCTTCAATTTTATTTAGGATCAGCAGTCAAGTAGTAGGTCAACCAGATGATAGATGATCACAATGATATTCTGCAACTCTGGATCACTTTTCTACATACGTATGATCCTACTTATTTCAATGTTGATTGAAAGCCGAAACATGGTGCAAAGAAGATGAATTTGAAATCATGCCAAACCATGAAATCGACGCAAGTGTTGATTCCAAAGGAAATAGGATTTTAACTGGATCTCAATGTAAAAATGTGAAAAAATTCATCCTTTCACACGATCCACTATTTTACAATCAAAAACGAACATATCGGGTTCCTAATCAGCTCTGCCAATTACATTTCAGTTTAATATTAGTCCAAATTGTCCTATTCTTCATCTTCGAAAAGAACTAGATGACGTGCTCGTTAAAATCTCATAGTTTGGTAGTTCGCAGTGATTTCAACGGTTCATTTGAACATTCAGGAACTAGCAATATAAATGATAAATTCACACCAAATTCCAAAGGTTGCCACATATCGTCATAATGATAATAATCGACATAATTGTCATAATGACAAAGATGTACCGAATTTCGATGTCATTGTCTTAGTTTATTTGCTTTCATGTTTATTTATCTCCTAAAACGTCAAGAAAATTCGCAGTGTGAGCACTCCTTCAAATTTACTGCCGTAAATCCTTTTTTGTAGTTATGTCTTAGAAATACACAAACAGCAAAATAATTATTTTTGTAAACAAATTTGTCGAATTCATTCAATAAACAAATCATATAGTATCTAAATTTTGTTACCACAATTTCATATATTTAGAAAATATACAGGGTGAAATTTGAGGTAAATATTTGGTGGAATGTAAACATTGTAATGCCAGAAAATCAAACAAGTTTTGAACAAAATCAGATTGTAAATGATGATTGTGATGAAATTTCGCACAAAGGAATTGATTGCTCGGAATAAAAATTATGATGGGTGGAAAACTAACTTAATAAAATACAGCAGTGCCAAATTTCCGTATTTTTTCTCAAGTATGGTATTGAAAAAAAGTTAACAAACAGAAAATTTCATTTACCAGATGCGCACAAAAGAGCAGATTTCGTTTTCTTCATCCGGAATCCTTCAGCTTCGACTATAATTGTTTTAACTTCTGAATCTCTAAAGTAAAAAAGACTATGATAAGTATCAGTTGCAAATTATGTTCAAAATGTTTCTACCTTTTGAATACAACAGTATCTGGTCCACAAAAAAATGGATATTGATTGTCGGTTTCTACTAAAACGCTGATGTTTTCGGCACCTAAATTAACCGCCTTAAGTTTCACTTTATAAGAATAGGTATCGTTTCCAGATATACAATATGAGGTACTCAACTTCGTTTCCTTATCTCGAAGTTCTAAACCAGCGGAAATTAAAAAATTCAGACGAATCTATAAATAAAAATCATTTTAAATTTACTCCCGTAATAAATTTGCTTCTAGATAAATATAGGTTTTCAGAGGGGCCACAAATTATCAATTTTTGTTGAAAACATTACTTATCTGTTGAACATTATATCTTAACTGATATTAAAAGTCTTAATGTTTGAAGTTATTGAAATATCTGCATTAAATTTTCAACTAATAGCCTCATAAACGAATGGAGGTACAAAGAATTTTTTTGATTTCAACTTACCGGTAAAGAATGCTTTTTGTAATTGGAAACGTGTATGTAAACATAAAACGTTTCGCCGCGCTTTACACTGTAAGGAGTTAGTACTTCCACAAAAACACTCTGGAAAATGGTTATTTCCATTTCATCACTCAATCCGACTCCTTCAGTTTCGGAAACACACAGAACATTTGTTAAGTACGATGTTATTGAATGTGGTAGATGTCGTCTAAGCTGAACTGCTCCACTGAAAAAGATAATAAATAAACTATAGTTAAAAAAAATAAATAAAAAGCACGCTTTAAGCAATAATCAAACTAAAAAGTAAAAAATATTTCAAGGCAAAAGAATAAAATTACTGATGAGAGAATTAATGTCACTATTATATATTTAAAACTAACTTTGCGCTTTGTAACCATTAGATATAAGTTTGACATCCTGTATGGGGACTGTCCACATGATTTTTTCGATTACTAAATATTATTCACTGAGTAGGACTACCCATTATTCCTTTCTTTCATTTTATTAACAAACTCAAAAAGGCCCTCGACGATAAGATGAAATAGTGTTTCTTGGTGGGTCTTTTATTTGGGTGACTGAAATATAAATGCGGTACGTGCATCTAGGAGCCTAACTGGTAGAGCTTCTACCGTGTAGCCAATACATTTTGGTTCGATAGCTATTCCGGGTCTTCCGAATTATTTTTCCGTTACCGATAATATCTAGATCTTCCCTTTCTTTTATTCCCTATTTCCCCATTTACTTAACTTGTTCAATAAGGTGATATCGATATTTGGGACTCTATGTCAGTCGTTATAATTTTCTACTGGTTTCAATCTGAAACCCAGAGTTAGTTTAAAAATATAATAAAAAGCATCGCATTTTTTTATAATAGTGATATTAATTTTCTCCTCGGTAATTTTATTCTTATGCCAAGAATCACTTTTAGTTATACTCGTGCACACCTATAAACTATCTAAATGTTTTTCAATTTATTGAGCACTTTGTACACGAAGAATCAATTGGGACCGACTTCTGTGAGTTTGAAGGGCAAAGAGGAAACGCAACTGTGTTTGGCACACACAGATCTCAAAAGGACAATTTGGAACATGTATTTGAAGAATTGGGCACACATGTGGTGCTTGATCGGGTGCTCAAATAGTTGAAACTGATATTCTTCTGACTTCAAAAACCATTGAGAGCCTGCTAAGTTATATTTATGATGTGTCAAACGACTACATCGCAGAATTGTGTTGCTTTTCTCCTTTATGTTACCTAATCCTTGATGAGAGATTGGTGATCATACCTTTGTTATAAAAACGGTAAATGCAAGAAACTTGTTTTATGTTCGAGTTGGTGGTCGTTTAAAAGTCAGTATAGAACATACAGGGGAAACTAATAAAAGTGTGTTAAAATAGTATTATTAGTAGCAGGGCATTTATTACATGTTGAGCTCAGACAATTACTGCCAAAAATTGTAGTCTAATACTTCTTTTGTTTCCAATAAAATAGTCAAAAAAGTGCAAACGTCAAATTGAAGTATTAAAATGACAGTTCCTACGATACGAAGACATTCATATATACTTTTTCCTTCCCACTTTCACTATTAATTACCTGATACATTATTTTTGTCACATAACACATTTTTGAGCTTTTGCAAATCTACATATCATAAAAATTTAACGGAGATATATTAGTGCAAAGTTTGTATCAGCGTACTAAATATGCAACCGCTTTGAGCCGTACCCTTTACTAAACCGGGGATTTGATTGATATAACGTTGAAGTACTATAAATCCTTTACAAAATGCTTTTTCAAAAAAGTTTCTACCTTGAAAATTGAACGAGTTATTGTCGAAAAACCAATTCCAACTTTTTTTTTCAAAATTTCTTAGTTTTCCATATGATTAAGGGATGATTTGAAGGGGTTGCATGAATCTGATTGATCATAAACGTGTTTCGAGATTGTCAACACATTTAAAATTAATACATTTCAATTGTAGTTTACTCAAATACATGATAAATCGAATATTTGTAATTTTTTTACGATAAGGGGTAGTTTTTATCACTGGGGTATATTTCGACATAGGGTATATTTCTAATAAAGGGATAAATGGAATTTAAATACAAATTTCCGTAAAAATCGACGTCGATTTATAAAATCCCGCAGTCGTACGTTTTTTAACGCTAGCTCCTGGACTATTAAGACAATCTGTATAAATCCAATTGATTTTTTCCAAGTTTGGTGTTGATATATTGACTGATTTTTTTAAATAATGTTGGCAGATGATTCATTCTTAACATCATTTAAGTAGTGAAAAATTTTTCTCACTCAATTTAAATGTGAATATTTTGATGATATTCCATTCCAATTTACTGGTAACTTAAAAATTTTAAAATACTGAATATCTACACTTAACAACGTACTTTAATGGTACTAATTCCCATAACCAAGTTTCCGGAAACACAGATCTGATTGATGTCACTTGTTGTTCATTTTCGTCTTCATATTGTTGTGTTAGAAACTGAACTAAAAATTTCAATGCAAAAATCTTAAAGTTTTTTTATGACATTGCACATACCTCCTTTTGCATTCGTTAAAAGTGGACCTAAAAATGATATAATAATAATAAAACAACAAACTCTAGATTCGTGATTATTCATTTGAAGCTTATTTAAATGAAAATATCACAAAAAATTTGGAATTATCTCTTTAGGAAGAGCGGTAGACAATTTCAAGTATTTTTTTGCCTTAATAATAATAAATTTCGAAGATACTGAAGAGGTGAATATATTTGTAGCACATATATATTTATATAATTTTGAAAACACGAAAATTATTATTTCTTAGATAGTTTTAAATACCAGTTATTCTTCCTTTATGAAACATGATAATAAACTTACCTTGATAACATGATTTGGTGACTAACTTTAAATTGGTGATAACTAAGCTTCCAAAGTTCTAAAACGTAAGCATAACATCATTTTTAATTATTAGCAAGGCGAAAAAATCTTACGTTGAAGATGTCAAAAGCGTCATAATCTTCGGAGAAGAAATAAACGTGTCGAGCTATTCTTCTAGGGGAATTTTTCATAATCTGTGAACCTAAAAAATGATAAAATTAGTAGAAAAGTAAGCATTATTTACATATATGGCTGAATGAAGTATTTTGATTGAACATTATAATTTGCAAAGTACATGAAGTAGATGCTGAATCAAATTTCGTTTCCATACTAGTATTTCCGTTGTTACAGTTGCAAAAGTTTATAGTCCAATTGCTAATTCGATTATTTTCATATGTTGGTTATATATAAAGAAACAAAAGTAGTATCTTCAAAATATGGTCCAAAGGGGATTTGATATTTTTTCAATACAATTTACAGTTAAATGTAATTTTTAATTCCAAAATAGGCTCTCTAAACCGCGTCATTAAACATGGCCTTTGTCGGCAAACCGTTTCAAGGTTTGAATAAGATTGAGTTAATTTTTTTTCGATAAAATTATATTTTATATTATTATAGATGCATAGTGAATATTTAAAGATGTAGGAAAATGTATTGAAATAGGGATATGGGTAAACGACAGGATCAAACAAAGTGCTGAATTTCTATTTCTATGCATCTCTCATATTTATTACTTTTACAATTAATTTCAACTGTTTGGTTGGGAAAGATGAGAAACTAGTTCTAGCAAATCCTACCCTTATTATTTCCAGGTATGGATGCGAATGTTTGGGAGCTTGTTATTTAGTCTTGTTTTCAAGCAATTTTACCTATGAAGTCGATGAAATTGAAAAAAAGACCTTTCAATTATTACATTCTTATATGGGATAATAATTCTGTGTGCCTATAGGTGCCATGTTACTACAGCATCGACAATGTCGTTCAGTTTTATCCGACAAGATAGTTGTAAAAGCCATGTGAGGATAATGAAATCGGGGCAGTATAAGGCGTCAACTATGTAGGTCATCCATTGGAAATTATAAAGTATGTTGAGGAATAACAAAAGGGTTCATATAAAATCATCTTAAAAGTGCATACATCCTTGAAGGTGATCAGCAAGCATGAAGTAGCTATATTTGCTCTGATAAAGCAGTATTTATCATTCCGACCTCAAAAAATAGATAAAAACCAAGTTTTATTAGGAAAAATTCACCAATCAAGTGGTTGGTAGTAATAGATGTTTTCATACTTATGCTGAAAACCCTGTATACCTCAAAATATTTTAGAAATGTATACCTGTGCATATATAACAACTTAATAAAAAAATTTTTTTGTATATTTTACTATAAGTAAGTTATTGTTCACCTTAATATTTTATATTAAAAACGTTTAATAATTATTATGATTACTTTGGCTTCTTTAAATCGATTGTAGTCTTACAGTAGACGAAATCTCATAGATATATTGGAAGCAAAAACACAAAGTTGAAATGAACTGCACTTACTCTTATGTCGTTCTCTAACAACACATATTTTTCTGGTAGTGTTCAAAAATCCTCTTTCATCTGGATAAAATGTCTTTAGAATCGAAGTTAGTTTGGGTCTTTGATAATTTAAACCAAAAAAAGTGGTTGATTTATCTACAGCCGATACTGAACATAGCGATTGAGATGTAGTTTTTATATTTAATTGCGCAGTGGCACCCGGTACCATTTGTTCTTGATTCCAATTAGCCGAAACCTGAAAATAACTAAATCGACTAAAATATATTTATAATTTAATAATACGAGGTATATCCACAACAGCGGCAGTGCTGCGATTGCTGTTCCAAGTGCACGATGAAGAACGATATGGGTCTTTGGTTACTGATGAATTGGTTTACGCAATTGACTAGTGGCTTAGGTAAAACCACAAGTTTGCAATTATTGCTTTTGCTATGGAATTTCGACAAATCTCACGGTCATTAATTTATACTATTGTTACTTAAAAATTAAAATTTCGAAAGCTTTGCTCACATCTTCTACCCAAAATTCTTACTGAACAACACAAAAACAACTGGTGGACAGTGCACTTCACTTTTTGACATGTTACAATGAAGAAGGTGATGATTTTCTTTCTACTTCCACTACGAAAACTTATGTGTACCGTTTTCTGTGACAGAAAAGGCATTTTGCTGGTTGATTTCTTACCACGAGGCCAAAAAACATGTTTACTGCGAGGCTATTAAGAAATTGCGCCGCGAAATATAGAACAAGACGCGAGGATTTCTGTCAAAAGGTGTTGTGGCAAAAAGCTCGTACAGGAAATTGGGTGGAACGTCTTTGATGAGGTGCTGGCCCGTACCTCGATCTTGGCGACTTCCATTTCTTCTTACACCTAAAATCTTTCATTGGTGTTCAGCACTTCGACGATGATGACGAGAACATGTTACCACAAGGCTGATAACACAGGCGGTAACTCCTTCATGTAGAAGATATACAGAAATTTTTGCCACGCTATAGCAAGTGCCACCAAATTTCTAAAGCATGGTATCAGCTTACTTAGTGCATATACCTCGTGAATTAGTAATGAATTATTATAGAAATTTTATTGAAAATATAGTAGAGAATTTTTATGTTCCCAATGAACGCAGACAAACAGTCTTTTATTTTCCTCTTAAAATATCTAGCGAGCAAACAGATTTTGTTTTAAGCTTAGAGAAATACGTGTGAAAGTGTGACCTAATTTTATATTTAATAGTAAAACTATAATAATGTAGGCAGGCACGTGGCTTACTCGTATAATTTCTTTAACGACAGTTTAAAGTGTTGCTTCAATAGTTCCTCAATTTATAATGATAAAGAATACCCAAATTTGGAAAAATGGGCACCAAAAACGATGATGAAGATGAATAAATTTGTAATACCTTCATTAAACATGGTTCTACATTAACTGTTTTACTTGCTGCAATTGCTTCACCATTACTATTAATATAGTATACCAATAGCTGATAAGCAGATATTATTCTTTTGTTGAGTTCGAACTTTATGTCGAAACTATCCACATATGTACTAAGTTTGGAATATTTATGTTTGCCTCCTACGATATTTTGCAATTCGTCAAAATACCGCGGCAGTATTCTTTTCACTTTATGTGCTATTTTGTTTTGGTGGTAAATGTGAGATCCACTTTTCACCTAAAATAAATAATAATATGAACCCCTTGATATTAAACATGGCCACAAAAGATTGAGTTATGTTTCGCTCATCATCACAGATGATTATATGCAGTTTCAAATTCTGTTCTACTTCACTAAGGAATTAGACTGAAGATTATGTAGTTCACAAAGCTCAAAGTTAAATGGCAAACTTTTAAACCTTGACAGATAAATGATGGTGAGTTTACTTAACAAATAAATTATGTGATTTTGTGAGATGTTTTTTGTATAACAAATTAACAGTAAAAAATATGGTAGAAGGCTAGAACCATTGGAAAAAGACATGCCCACTAATTTCGAAAACTACCTAAAAAATACGGGCACAAATTGCACATAACAATAAGGCATAAAATTGATAAAGTTCTGCACTAACACTAACATGACTAACAATAAAAATGACAATATCTATAATTACTTAGATTGACTAGGTTACACACCGCTTATAAATAAAGCTTTTGTGGTAAAACATTCTACTTGAATTTTGAAGATTATTAGAATTGATAAAGATATTTGCAGATTAGTAACAACCCAGAATATCCGCCTACCTTTGACATTGATTCCTTTCAAAATACTTAATAATCTTAAGAAGTGTTATAGAGTACTTTAAAAAACAATGCATGGGAGGAATAATTTAATTATTAAACTAACAAATTGAACATATAGGGCTTCATTTGGGTGATGAAACTAGTTAAAATGAAAAATTAGTCTCAAAATGGAAAAAATCATTACCCAAACAACAGTATGAACTTTCAATTATCTGTCTCTAGATCACGTATTAAGAAAAGTCAAGAGAAATAGGTTAGAAAAAGTATCTAAATACTTTAAACTAAACTAAAATTAGCTTACCACATAATAAAATGTAACTTGATCGTTGTCTGTCAGATAATCAGCTGTAAACCAAACTTTAAATTCTTGAATTTCTCTGCATTCGTTTTTTGTTGATTGTTGGATATTTTGATGTAGCTGTATATAACTATTACTGGGAGAGAATAATCGAATAGCTGAAAAACTGACTTCAATATTGGGGTAGGAAATAGATTTCGCCTGTGAAATTGAAAATTAAAATTGTATTAAAGTCAAGTTAGCTATGATTATTCTAAGATTACAGATCGGGAGATTAATAATAAAAACTGAAAAATATGAAATTATAATAAAATTGATATGTTGGAAATTTCGTGGCATTCATTTAAAGAAAAGTATTTATTTCCATTAAAATTGTTTTTTATCATGAACTATGGCAATGAACATTCAGTCACACCTCAAAAACTGGCAACACTGTGCCTCTTTGTCCACGTTTGTCTAGGACAGAGACTTGTTTGTTTTGTGTTTGTGGATATTTTTCTAAAGAAACTGAGGGACTAAACGTTACAAACAATGTGACGTGAATCAATTTTTATTGACATCTGGCAATAGTCCTTGGGAATTCTTCGCGAATTTGAGATGCGAAAGATTTGCGCAAAGATAATGCCAAAAGTTTTCACACAAAGTGAGATCTGGATATTTGAGTATGACCTCGAGACCCGTAAACAAAATCAGCAGTGGATAGACATAGGCGAGGAACGTCCAGTAAAAGTGAAGGTATTTAAGTCGATGCTGAAGGTTAATTGTTTTTTTTTTATATCCACGGCATCGTTTGTCGTGAAAATATTCCTGGCGTCTTAGCAGTGACTCGGCTATTCTATTGAAACGTTCTGGTGCGCGCGCTTTTGACAAAATAAAGTCTAAGTCACAAATCCAAAAAACATCATGATGGCGTAAAGGAGGTCAAAAAAGCTAATAACCTGATTATAAACTGATTTACTCCAGACGATTACAAAGGATTTGTTGTGTAAATTTGAATGGAGACTATTGTGAAGGTTGATAACAAAATTTGGCGTGAAATTTTTTCCCATAGTTCAAATACCGGCCTAAGATTTCAAAAACCCCATAAAATGGAGCATGTCTCAAATTTAAAGATGTTTGATTTATCGACAAACACAAATTTGAGCCTACGATAAGGGTTTCTTTGAGGATTTAGAGGTTATAATATTCTATTCTACTCGAATCACCCTAAAGTTTCCTCATCCTGCATTATATTATACACTTGTAAAATCGGATTTCATAAAAGTTACTTACATAAAAGCTGATGTGAATAACGTTCCTTGTCATCGGCAGAACTTGAAAATTCAATTCGTTATCTCCATTAAGAGTAAAGTTAGAACATTGTTCGTTGTTGATGTAATTCCAACTTTTCTTAATTGCAATATTGTAGCATATCTCAACAACTTCTTGAGACAGATTCCTGCTTACGTCAGTTAATATTAGTTTTCCTAGGTAAGGTAAGCCAGGTTGAAACATAGATTCACCTGATCAATAAAAAGGCGAAATATAGTAACATATAATTGAGGTAAAACAATAAGTAATATATTATTTTAGTACAAGTATACCAAACAGCATTTCTGTACTTTTTTCATTGCATTATTACCTGAAAATTTCATTTTAAATGGCTGATAATCGATTGCAATTTTTCCGAATTCGATCTCAATTTTATTTGTACCTTTCTCAGTTACAGTGGCCGAAATATGTAGAGACATTTTTGTTTCTGACATAACTTTAGTAGTTGTGTTTACTAGTTGTATATCTTCTGCAGAAATAATGAATTCACCACAGCCATTTTCCATCTACAAAATGCAAAACGTTATCTCCTTTCATTTTAACAACATTGAACGTTTATTTTAAGAATTTATTAACACATACCCCTTTCAATCTATTAATTGGCTTCATATTATTATATGCATTGGTAACTTTAATGAAAGCTAATCCTTTCACTTGACGTCTGTGTGCGTATTGTGCACAAACAAGGATTGGAAAAGAGTCTACTTTGTAATAAATTCTCTTCGGATACATAAGTTGAACTTGGAATCTCGGTAATACGTATTTAGAAACCTCAAAGTGAACAGACTCTCCCATACACTCAATTTTCCATTTACCCTAAAAATCGAAAAAATATTTCCTTAATAAAACATTCGATATCTAATCAATTAAAATGGAAAGTTTTCAAGGTATAATAATAATAATGGCTCAACTCCCCTAATAGGGCTGCTCCATAATTTGCTCCCTAGATTCTCTTGTTGGAGTAGATCAGTCCCCATAGTTCATGTCTATACCTTTTCGTTTTTTCCGTCACAATTTCCTATTTTCTGTCTTCTCCTGCCAGTTTATAACTCCTACTCCACATCTTTTAACCATTTTGTCTTAGGTTTGTGGCGTCTTTGTCTACCCTCGAAATCCCATTGCATCATATCAAATGGTGCCCCAACCACTTAACTTGCTGTTGAGTTCGTCAGTTATTTCTCGGTTCGTTCTTATCCTATATTCCCCTTCATTAACTTTTACTGCTCCCATTATTGTTCTGATTATCTTCTCAATTTTTCTTCAACGTTTCTTGTTAGTGTCACTATTTCAGCTGCGTACATCATTACTGGTCTAATCCTCGTTTTATTTGTATTGATCTTTGTTCGATTTGTGAGTAGTTTTTGAGTAGTACTCCTGCCTCTTATTTTAATGATCATAACGCCGATGTACTTTCATAAATACATACTCGCCATCTTTCCCCCTTCTCGTTCAACATTGTCTTCATCTTCTTATGGTTACAAGTACTAATCATCAGCGTGAGCGATTATTTGTCCACTACTTGACCTTAAATTTCCTTTAAGAACTTTCCTCATTATGTATCATAAGATTAATTTGAATAGTGTTACCGATAGCGAGTCGCCTTGTCTCTTTGTTAACCACAAACTAATCATCTTGATTAATTTCCGTAGCTTTACATCTATACCTTTTAGTGCCGTCAATAAATTGTTTCTTTTTGAGTCAAAGGCCTGTTGAAAATCGATTAAGAGCATCTCTATGTATATTTGATGGTCATGTACTTTTTCCATTATTTGTTTTACTGTGTGTACTGTGTTCGTTGTTGACCTACTCCATGTGAAGCTGCGTTAATATTGTCCCACTATTTCTTGAGTGCTACTAGCTAGTCGTTTTTGGATTGCTGTGGATAGAATCTTTTATGGAACGTTCAATAGAGTGATCTTCCTACAGTTACTGCACTGGGGTCGATCACCTTTCTTGTGTATAGTGATAATTTGTTTTATTTCCCATTCAACCTTTCCCCAAACCATATTTTCCTAATTAGTTGGTATATTCTCTCTTGAAGTTTAAGTTTTCAAGTGAACAAAATGTGCTGTTGCATAAGGGTAATTTTTCTAATACCCCATTTTTTGTTCGTTGAGATAAATTTGCAAATTATTGTCAGTTTTAAAAGTAGAAGCATATTATAAATTTTTTTCAAATCAGATACAGTGTTTACAGGATTCAGTTTATAATACATCATCCTTTGAAATACGAAATAAAAGTTGAAATAATATCGGTGACAACAACACCATTTTTGTATGCAATACTAGTGATAAAATCATCATTTTTGTTATTGTGTTATCTGAGGGTCTAAATAATATGACCAAAAGACAATACTTCTTGCCTAGTTAATCATTAATCATAATTCTACTCTATTAGATTGCGATTAAGTTTCAAATTATGGAATTATGTTATTCCAATTAATTACGCATTTAAAAAATAAAAGAGAATCCGATAAAATATCCAATCAAACTTTTTTATCATATTTTCAAATTCAGTTAATATTTTATGGTGTTTCTAATCTAATTTAATTATTGTTATAAATTAGCATACCACTAGAGATTCTTGAACCAGTTCGTATTCTAAACTGACTAAACCATTTTCCAAATTCACATCTTCCCATACTGCTACTGTTACTTCTAAGGGATTGTTGATAGAAATTTTTGGAATCTAAAACATTTAATATACGAGGATGATGACTTTTTGATTAAAAAGTGTCATTATTGTGAAAACATATTTCATATTTCAACATAATCTCCTTCTAACTCTTATTTGGGAATACAAGTAATCAGAGGGAGCCCGAGCAGCTGAATATGGCGGATGGGGCAATAAATTATAATGCAGTTCGTCTAATTTTAGTGTAATAATAACAGACAAATGGGCAGGCACGTTTTCATCATGGAAAAATTTGTTTTGTCAGTAAATAAGAATAATGTTGGTCAATTATCATTCCCGTATCAATTCCCTTTTTCTAAATAATCAATAAAGCTTATAACTTTGGAGCCCCAAAATACTGTGACCATGACCTTATTAGATAAAAAATGATTTTTGCTTTCTTGGTAGAGAGTGCCTCGAAAGAAAGCTGTTGTTTCGATTGCATCTTTGTTGCAGGGGTAAAATGGTGAACACAAGTTTCATCTACTGTGACATATCGATAAACATTTCACTTGGATCCTAATTAGCATGAACCAATCGCGACATCGACTTTGCAGATAGCTTTCTTGTATGTAACCTTTCAAGAGAAATATTGTACATCCGTTCGGTTGAAATATTTACTTTTCAGCTATTTCACGTACTTTTATTCGACGATCACTAAGTACAAAAATAAGGATTTTATTAACCATTTCTACAGTAGTTACAGTAAGTAACAATTTCGGATGTTCAGCATAATCAGTGTTCGTATGTAAAAGTAGAAAATCATTTACAAAAAATTACATGAGATGAACCACATTCAGGATAATATTAACGAATCTTTTCTTCGGTTTCTTCAATTGTTTCTCGACGTAAAATATGTCAACACTTGAAATGGTTTTTCTCCATATTCACCCAATAGCGCAAAGAATTCTCTGTTTATGAGTATTAAAATCTGTATAGATTTATATAAAGTTTTGACACTTTAGTGAAAGTGTTGTCAACTTCTGTTAAAGGACTTTTCCGTCAATAATAACCTATTTATTATTGATAATATCTTCCAAAACTTTGATAGTATTGTTCAATATAACGTTCTATGCATGTAGGGTCTAATGTCTTACTCCCTATGGAAACATCATCAATCGATAGTTTCATATTTTGAAATTTTGGTAAAGTTTAACATAATATGCAACAATACGTTGAACTAGGTTAAAATAAAGCTCCAAGGTGATAGTTATAGTTCATAGTTGTGGGCTACCGTGAAGCCGTTGAGCACATAGGCCTTCAGATAGACCCGTCGTGCCCCACTTGATGTTACCAAAGTTCGATGTCCTTTGAGAAGCCGATCAGGCGCTTTGGCTTATCGTTAGGCAGGTTGTGGGGTTTGCCCAGGTGTTTTAGCCGCACTCGTGTGAGTGCAGGGTACTCACAGGTAACGTGGTATTATATTCCATGCACCAACGGTACTCCGAATCATCCGTGATGCCCATGGTGTGAAGGTGACGTATTAGATGGCAGTGTCCGGATAGAAGCCCGGATACTAGTCTGATTTCTGGCCTATTTAGCTGAAGCAGTTGTTTGGAGAGACGAACGGGATCCATCTATATGGACCTTCGCTTGTCTCATGCCAGGCGTCTCCATCCCTCTCTGCCGAGCCCGCCTTGCGAGAAGGCTGTTGGGAGACGTGATGACAGCGCTTTTGGCCACACCAAGGATGGGTTAGGTGAGTGAGACCGTTTCGTCGTTGCCTTTGTTGTCCAAGTGACTATGCACCCAAACGAGTTGGATCTTGCAGCCATTACTCACCAGATTTTGAAGGACTCTCTTACACTCCAACACTAGCTAGAGGATACCTTTTCAGCCGTTATAGCTTGTATGGCAGCTCTGCTGTTTGAGCAGATCGAAATTACTGTGTTCCTGTTGCGTCGATTGAGTATTGCACGGCCGCATTCCAAGGTGATATTTGAATTGTTCCTTATTGGATAACCAGTTGATATTAACACACTAATATTATTAATCAAACTTAATCCGAAAATCTTGAAACAGAATTATCACACGGATAAATATACCCACCTTAACATTCACAGGTAGCAGCTTTTCGTCAACCACTAAAATCCTAAACTTAATTTTGTCACCAGGCTTATAGAAACCTCTATCGGTTTCTATAAAAGTTTTAACCCATTTGTTTGGATAAACCAGTATAGGATCTAAATTCCGGGCAGAGTAAACGTAATCATTACTTTGAATCTGTATATTTACTCCAATTAAGTAAGGTTCTTGATGATGAAGTTTGGGAATAAATAATTCAAAGCAGGTGTTGTCTGTGAATAAATCATAACAATACATAGAAATTAGTATTGATGGATATAAATATAGTATCATAGAGTATTTAATTTGAATTCTTAAAAACATTCGAAAAAAATGTGTTTAAGACCAATATGTTTATATTATAAAGATAAAATTAAAAGCTGTTGATTTCTTGCTCCTAAATAACGATGAATTTACAGAGTGTGCAGTGGTAAAGTTGAATTCGTTCACACCCGGATAGTTAAAACTTTTCTAACTAACCAATTAAAGTGGTCGAATTTTTTCTACTTTCATATTCTCTGTCCACTCCCGTTCGAATTTTCATTTATTTTTTTATCTAACACATTTTGGCTTAGAATCATATATTCTCTTGGTTTATTCTTAGTCTATAACGTCTTGTAGTCTCTAGGAGTTTCCAAAATGCTCTTTCATTTCGTTCTTTGTTCTGATTATCTCCCTATTTGGTACAATTTATTTTAGCATTTGGATTGGCCACATTGAATCTCCTTTTGAACACTGAATTTCTCTGATACATTTCCGTCGCTCATTACTCTATTGTGTGAGTTGTCTAATATGGGTCTAAAGCCTTCTTTATTAACTTTGCAAGTTTTTCCGAGATTTCTAGTAGGTTCCATGCAATATACAAACCTATTTCGTCATGTTTCGTCATAAACTTGGTCAAAATATATAAACATAGGCTTAGATTTCGCTCTCAATTTCTACCAACTATCGGTAAATATCTGATCCGTTCCTCCCCTTCCTTCCTTATTACCTCTTTGGTATTCTCCCACTAAACAAAATACAAAACTTTGTACATCATATCTAGAAGTGATATAATTTTCACATCTTCTTCTATCTCCATTCTTGAATATTGCTGGTGTTTTAAAATGTTGAAATTGAGCATTGATTGACGCTAGATCTTGAGTTGTATTCCAATCCAGGCAATGGAAATAAATCTCTCACAAATGACTTCGCTTGTGATTGGTTTATCGCCTTCAACTCAAATAAGTTTCCCATTCCTAATATGATTAGAGCAAATCTAGAGTTTTTGTCACAATAGATTATAAACTTCCAAAATAGGTAGTAGGTATACAGTTATCTACATCGCCAAAATATTTTGTGAAATTTTATTGTTGGATTGTTGGAACGTCTAACAAACTGATGACAGAACACAATATTGAAGAGAGTATAAGATATTTCAGCAAAGTAAACATCTATCCAATAAGATTTTTGCTAAGCATATGTATCACACTTGTAGAGAATTTAATTTTTTTAAATTTGGTTAAATTCTTATAAGAACTAAATATATTTATATTTAGCGAATTTCTAATTATTTTATGGTAGTTAATTTACAATGCTCGTCTGATGTTTTCAACGTACTACAAGATAATCATGTTGTTAATCTCGTGATATTCCTCTTTAGTTAGTTTTCATTTATATCGGATCAATCCCTATAATTTTCATTAATTATTATTTAATTACCTAATTCTATTGTTCTCGTCACCGGAAAATGCCTATCCCTTTGTTTAATTTCAATATTGCATCTAGCAGGAACCAATATATCATGCAGTGAAATACAAACAGTGTGGTTTTGTCCAGAAACCAAAACACGCGGCATCGAAAACAGGAAGCCACCATTATTTGACAGGTATTGATTCTCACTAAAACAACACCAGAGGATAAATAAAAACAATTAGGGATAAAATTGACACTCTTACGTGTAGTTCAAGGTTACACTCTGTAAACAATGTATCAAAATAATCACAAAAAAGTCTAATTTAGCCATGATAGATTTTACATATCGAATTCGATAGGTGTTATCTGCATAATACAGTACAAACAACTGAAATATTCAGACTCATTCATTTAGATGCAATTTTGTTATCGTAATTGTTTCCTTTTGACTTGAACTCTGACCAGTGAGAAAAGTGAATATACATAATATTGGGAAATATTACAATACACCAATTAGTCTTTGGAAAGATAATAAACAGCTGATAAATAAAAAACAGATTTGTAATCATATGTCTTCTTTATCTTTGAGCAAAATATTGTTTGGTGAATATTTTTCTGCAAAATTATAATAAAACAAATGATATGAAGTATTTTTAATATCCATTCAGACCAATCTCATAGTTATTAATCAAAAACGATTCGGTTTAAAAGAGGAATAACCATCGAAAACACAAAAGCAAATATAATTTGATATTTGCTAATGGTGCTATGCAATACAAGGTATATTGAAATATACGAAATCTTTTTAGCAAAATGATTTGATTCACATACCTACTCAATGCACTTTTGTATGAGAAGCTTTAACAACTTAAAAGCTTTAAGCCAATAATCTTCTGGGAATACTCTCAAAAAATTTATCTATCCCATCAACCACATAAATGTTTCTTTAGCCAAATCATGCGAATAGGGTGGATGTTTAATGACTGTATATACATTATGTTCATATATAAATTAGATTTGTGTGCAATGTGTGAAAATGCACTGTCGTGATGCAACATTATCCCACAAATATTGACAAGAACTGCAGGTGAACATTTTGTAGCGTATCGGTTTGCTGTAACTGCACGCTGATATTCAAGCTGAATTGCTTTCACTAATCCTGTACTAAGAAAGAAAGCTTTTTATCATTGTTGTTGAATCTTCCATATTATAAGGCTGTTATGGCGAGTAGGAATATCATAACATGGTTAGTAAATTTCATCATCTGTTAGTATTTTAGAAAGAGATGGTTGTCCCCCATTACATAACATCTCTAACAGTAACAATTGTTTTCACATGAAGATGATCATGTAAAATTGAATTTACTGGTGCCTCATTACCAAGCAATATACGAGTATTTCCTCTTTTTAATTCGCTCTACCAGCGAAACATAGTTATTCGAGAAAGACTTTCATCACCAAATGCGTTTAAGACTTTGCTGTTCATTTAAACCGACCTCAAAATCACAGTATATCATATGTTATATTGCCAAATTCATATTTCGGTGGCAAATCGTAGGTACAACTGTTTACACTGTGACAGAAGGAACTTAATTGCAGTCAGAGCAACAGTGTTGCTAGCTTTGAGTCCTCTAGTTTAGTGGCATCCCAATATATAAAGAGTGGTCCCCGTATATATCCTTCAATCCAAAGAACCAACCTATGAAAGCTTATATAACTTTTCTGAATATTTTCCTTGTATTGAAATAATTATGAAGCATATTATTTGGTAATAGATTAGAGCTCATTTAGCATAGTTGCTTTAATAATTTTAAAAACGCATATTATATTATCACGAATCTAACGACCTACACAAAATTAAAAATAACGCTGCATGTCATAACTGATAATAATTTCGATGAAGACAGCAAATTTTTATTACGCTATCATAGGAAATTTTAGCTCAAGGATAAAGGAAGTGCATTTATATCAGACAATGTGTGTTTGTTGTACTCTAACTGACCTTTGCGAAGAATTTTTCCAAAAAATATACATAACATATATATAAGCTCAATTTAAAGTGAAATGTGAGCTGCTCCTCTATCTAATAACGTGTTTTTTTTAGCAACACATTTTTGCCGATAAAATAGATTTTTTTTATTATTCTATGTCAATACTACAAATTTTTCAAATAATCACACAAAATAGGAGACGAATTGTAATAAAGATACAGGAACAAAAACGTGGTTTATCAATTCATTCATAAAGACAAAATTATATTAATTATAGTTAACTCTAATAACTTGCTTTATTGTTTCGACCACGCCATCTGTGGGTAATAGCAATCGATAACATCAGGTTACATGTTCTGTAATTCCTGAAAATGTTTTTCAATGGCCGGTATTTCATGGTAAATTATTTAGTATTAGTAAATAGACTCCTGGAACTAATTTTTTAATGCAGTTGAATAGAAGCCGGGTAAACTTCCATCATTTCTATGATTTATTATAGATAATTAAGTTAAAATGAATAACTTTCAATATTTCTACAATCCCGCCATCTATTAATGAGTGACAGCGTACGGTTAAGTGAAGCTCTGTAATTTTCAAAAAGAACTTACAATAGATGGTAGTAGATGTTTCTTTTGAAATGAATTCCTGCTTTTCATGTGTTTTAATAAAAATCTGAAGGTAGGAAGTATATTGTAATATGTATTACAGAAAAAATGAATAACAATAGGTACAAACTGAAGAATGATTCTAGATTTGGGCACTGGGTCTGTCAGGTATTGTTTATCAATGATTTTTACATAAAGATAGAATTATTATTTAAAACATTATTATTTGAAAAAAATGTAATTAACATTGATAGTTATAAGAAAAGTTGTTTCTGTAATGTAGCGTTTAGTGAAAAGATAAATTCCCCTTACAACTGAAAGGTACTTTTCACATTGTGTCAATTTAAACAAACTACAATTTTCGACTGCAATCCAGAAGAAGTGATATTTATATTCAATATTATAACAAATTCGTTCTTATTGGTGAATAATAGAAATTGTAGAGAAGAGAACGTTTTCGCGTCTGTAGTCAATTTGAAAAGAGAAACTTTGAATTGGGACAGCCTTGTTTTGAATCACAAACTCGACTATTATGTAGATGAGTGAAATTTCGAATAAATGTGATTTTAATATACTAACTTATCTGAAAGTTTCAGTTTTTGTTACTCTAAGTAACCAACAGTAAGAAGAAAATTCTTTGTACCTACACAATGCCAGATAACGATAAATATTTAGTGAATTTTATTTTAGTTTTTTGTTGTTGTTTACAGTATCATTATGATTGTTTCTGACTGTATTGTATAAATGTTATACATTGCGTATTTAATGAGTACAAAACATTGCCCTCATTATATCGGTTGCCAATTTTATATAAAATGGCATTTTAATAATTTCGGGAACATTTATATAGAAATTTCTGATATTTCTTGACCTACTTGCAAAAATCAATACGTTAAGAAAAAGTACATTACATGCAGCTGGGATGCAGTAGTCAAAAAAGTGACTAGTGGAAATTGATCATTTAAAAAGTCTTATAGAAAGGACTGTTAAACCTCAGGCGAAATTTTAGCATCATCTGTTATTCAGTTTTTCGGGCGTTCTATTTTGAGGGTTTTCTAAATTTTGTGAAATATTAAACGAATAATATTTGTGAAATTAAACATTGTTCGAATGCTTTGAAAATGTTACAACGAATTTGAATGATTTATGAAATTTTAGTATAAAATGTGTACTGAAGTCAACAACATTTAAAAAATCCGTTTTTAGAGGATTTCCATCATTAAAAATTCGATAGTAGTATCCCTATTCATGAATGGGATGATTCGTTGACGTGAGTATAGTATTTCGGAAGGAATTTACTAGGACAATAGTAAATTTGTGAACGATAATCTAGTTCTAATTGAATACATCGTGATAAACTTGAAATTATGTCGTAAAAAACGATGTTTTACGTTAAATTATGGACATATTTTAGTGAAAACAAAAGGAATTGAAAGCATGTCTTGGCTAAAAGCACATGGTGATGAGGGTTAACTTTCTCTTACGAATTATTACGTAAAATAAAGGAGAGGTAAGTTACCGCAGTTATGTAACTTTCTAACATTTTGCTGAATTTTAGCTAAGTGATTCTATCCTACGAACAATCGTGACAAAATTGGATAAAGGATCGGGTTAAGCAACGGAAAACTTTTTTGTTTGCCCTAATTATAGCAGAAAGTTTTTAATAATATTATTGTAACTTTTTTTTAATTTCGAAGTTCAATCTCCATAAAACCTGAAAAACTAAGAAACAATATACAAACTCTTTACAAAAGGCGCAAAGTTTATTTATTATATTATGATTAGTAATTTGAAATTAAAAAGTACAATGAGCCAAAAAATGCAAAAGCTTATTGTACATCACGTACAAAGCAGGAATTTTGGGATAAAATTGTTAAGGGAAAAGTACATGAAATTAATCTTAAAAGACACAAATTTACGTGATTTCCATCATCTATTTCCATAGTTGAAATCGGATAAAGTTAGATTTATTTCGTACATGCGAATGGAGTTAAGAACTTATATTTTAGAAAAAATTGAAGTACTGTTAATATAGAATTGGAGGAACTGAAGATCGTCTAGTGCTTTGTTTGAGTTAAGCCTCATATCTATTTTGAAATTTAACTTGTTTAAGCTATACAATATTGGAATATAAGCATTTATATCTAAAAATACAACTTTTAAGTGGAAGGTAATCCAACTAACCAACTGCATAACAGATGTGTCTTACTAGGCTTACTGAGCGCTGGAAAAAATGATTCAAACATTCTTGTTTGCCGGGCGGAACTTGCAGCAAGCGCTTGCAAGTCTGAATTCTGAACAGATTTTGTCTTGCAGGTGCTTTTCTGCAGGTACCAGCAACCAGTCTTGTACGTTAACGCACCCTTAAGCTTTCCGTATAGCCTGTGCAAATCCTAAAGCTGTATGATTGTTGTTGGTTCTTAAATCCAGCCTATGCGTTTGAATTTTGAATAAAGTAAAATGACATTATGATAGCAAGCTATGAAATTGACATATGACGTTTCCAGTCAAAAAAAAAACATTGTTTGCCAAAGTTACATTGTTTAAAGGCTAGATGGCTGTAAACGATTGCTCTATCCTTATAGGTTAAATATAGGGATTTCATTGGCTACTACATCACTTTTAAGAATATTTAGTAGTTTAAATAATTATCCATAGTTGATAGCTGTTTAAGGGGATGAAAAAACTTTCCCTATATATGTTTATTGTCCACCAATCCTTGTTAATCTCACCATAGTTTGTACGGTCTTAGTTATAATTAATTTTTTATATCCACTGTATATTGAGCCAATTTAAGAGTGTATCTCAATCTGGACAACCTTTTTGTCTCGACGTCAATAAAGTGAAGTGGTTTTGTGCTGAGACCAGTTCAGATCGCCCGAAGATAATATTTAGCCGTAGAGCACAATCCGAATGTAATTGGTTGAGACATAATGAAGTGTAAAGTATAATAATTAGGCGTCATAATAACCTTCTCAGGAAAATACCGCAGACACGCCAGCTGTTGGTGCTGAACATTCCAACAGTGCATTTTGGATTGTATGTTTTAGCCCAGGAATTTAGGTACAAAAATTGATAGAATTACCGTTGGACACAGACACATAAGAAATTAAATGTTTAAAATAACTGATGTATTTTTGTTAAATGATAGAATAAACTCTTTACTAGTTGATGAGGCTAACATTTCAAGTTAGGTCAAAAACCAACCAACTAGAAAGAATTCAGGAACAATTTCTAACAATGAAACTTTTTTCCATCTTGTGGACATTGAATAGTGGTACCACTTTATGAGACGAGAATGAAGACTATACCAGTGCGATTCAGATCAGAAAAGCCAAGAAGAAAGGATGGACTGAGTCAGTACTACAACATCCAATGGTACTACTACAGACAGATAATTTTTATCGTCTGTGTTAAGTGCCAAAACCAAAATAGTATACTTGTAGGTATCTGAGAACTTCATGAAAAGAAACTAATTTAAAAGAGTCGAAGTTTCTTGGATACGATCACAAGAGAAGGAAAAGCATATTGTGAATCGTTTATTGAATCTCAAATTAGAGTTAAAGTAGGATCATTGATTATTCATGGACGTCTGATGAAGTACAATTTTTATTGGCAGTTAAATAATTACAACGTTACACATTCTGTTACATAAGCACAAATCACAAAATTTTACTGAAAACTATTTGACAATCTCTTTTTATTTCACAAATCAATTTATGGAATTGCGCTTGTCGGCTACCTATGTGGATTGTTATCGCGAAATAGCCGCTTGTTGGAAAATTACGCTAGCTCGTGGAAAATAAAAGTCTCTACTTCCCGAAGTAATTAGCTGAGACACAAGAAAAAAAGAATCTTGTTAATTTTTGAAAAAAGATCTTAATTACTCATTTGAACCGAACTAATTTTTTTTGCCGTTTTTGTACAAATAAGATCATCGTTTCTTAGGTTCGTTTTAAAAGGAGGATTTGTTCCTTTAAATTTGTCGTTGTCGAAAACCTCTTTATAATTAATTAGAGACTATGTTGGGATCAATTTAAAATTTCGCATCAGACGAAATTATCTGAACTGCAAGGAATAGTTGTTATTGGAATTTACGGAGATAAGTTCGATTTTGGTTTCGTTCATGAGAAAGAAAAAAGAATTGGCATGAAAGAATATCTGCCAAGAGCAGCAGAGTCTACGACTTCAGCTTTTGAATTAATTCGTGAATAGAAAGATTCTAGTAATAATGACTTTGTAAGTTATACATTTAAGCCTTTATTTGATTCGGAGAAATGAATTATTCTTCTATTCTTATTTCGACAAAGTGAGATACTCATATGGACAGACCAAAGTAATATTAGAACAGTCTAACAATATCATTACTCAAGAAACAAACTTTTAATTCTCGGAAACTTTCATTCTCACTGCAGTTTCCTGATTACAATTTCAAATTAAATTATTTCCCACAAAAATGAATTAAAGAAACTTCCTATAAAAACAAACAAAGCAACAATAATAAGAATAAATCATGAATGAGCAAAATAGTTCTTTTCATACAGAGCTATAGCGTAAAATGTATATGTATATATATTCTCTTTAAGGTTTACTTTTTCAGTTTCTTTTTTGTGCGTATTTTTCTATAGAAACTGTTTTAGTGGTGTCGTGATTCAATTTTTCGTTAAATTTGGCGAAAAACCCTCGCCAATTCTTGTAGTTTATAAAAGAAAGAGCGTATGAAAAACACGTGTGTTTAAATGGGCAAAGCGTTTCAAAGAGTAGCGTGAATCACTACAAAACGATCCACGTGAAGGAGCTACCGCTACCATTCGTACCGAAAAAATTGGGTGCATTCCATTAAGCGTTCACGGCGCCTTAAATACTCTTTTGGGCGTTCCACATAGCGACTACGATCGTTGTGGTCGTGCCGAGAATGTCACTCATGACGTCATGACTAATATTCATGACGATCCTTGTCAAGAGATGGGTCGAATTGAGCGTTGAAAGAAGTAGCGGGATTTTCAAAACTTTAGCAACGCAGATTGCAATCATGAGAATCTATCTTAATATTTCACTATCGTCACAAGAAATATTTTGATTTTATTTTAATATAAATCAGTTAATCACTCACAAATTATAACATAACTTCTTGGAGCTTTCGCTTTTTTTTCTGTTTTGCCATTTCTTAATATTTATCTCAACGCTTAAAACGCCTCGGAACACATTCCACTTCGGTTTACGATTATAACGCTATTGACTAAGGGAAACGGGAAAGATCGTGGTCGTGAACGTGATTGTCGTGAGTGCTTAGTAAAATGAACCCAGTCTCTGAACACAATGATCAGATCTGGCCGGCGCGTAATAATTAGTAAACTAAATTATCTGCTTATCGAATGTTTTCCTGTTCAACATATCCATACCTACTCCACAATGGAAAACGTGAAACATCAAATTTATATACCTGCTCACTTCATTCGACAAACAATGCACTTAGAACCACTCCAATTTAATCTTCTTTTTTGCTGAATTAAACGCAATATATCTCGCATCACTGTTTCTTTAGAGGAATATTATTACCTTATACTCAGATGCTCTTAACTCAAACCAAACTATACAATAAATTTACATATCGAGTCGGAAACTACAACTTGCATAAGATAACAAAAAAGAAATATTTTTGGTTGGATCCCATAGCAAATCTAGTGGCTAAAGAAGTTTAAACAACTTTGAACAAAAATGTTCTCGCCGCTAATGGATTATGTTTAGTGTGTTAATTGTAAAATTTAGGAAATAACAATCTTGTGGGTCTCAGTTCTCAATCTTTAAATCCCTTTAATACTATTTTCCTAAGTAATTTATTTCTATTTTGGATATCATCTAATGGAAAACATGGTTCTCAAAGAATTAGCTTTTAAGGTTTTGACTTTATTTCGATCTGAATATCTTAAAAATTTTAAATAAAGTTCCAAATCTCATTTTGAATGAATTTTTCAAGAAGCGGAAAGTAACCTATACGTTACAAAGTGCTCTTGATTCATTTCAAATTTACTCCAGAATATATTTGCTTTTGCAAAAAATTTCAAAGAAGTGAGCAACCCAAAGTCGCTATTCTGGAAATAATTGGTCAATTACCTCTTTAACTATTTTTAAAACGTTCCAGGAAAGTATTTTAGACGCTACGAAATTCACTGATTAAGATACAAGGTAAGTAAGTATTTAACCAGTTTTCTGTTTTAGTTGACAGTAATAATGTTTCAGTAAAATTAAGTATTAATCGCTTTAATGAAATTATAAGGAGTGAGAAAATCCTTTGGCAATATAAAAGCAATTCTTTAGTCTTATCTTCTTCCGCGCATCGCACACCTCCTGGATTAACAGTAAAGCATAACACCTATTACCATAGCCGTAGTATATGGTTTTTGAAACAAAAAATTGAGGTATTGATAGATTCTGTTAATATATTATGTATCGTAAGAAGCTAAACTAATTTCTATTGAAGTATTTACTTGGTATGATTCGAATATTTTCTAAATAAACACATTTTATAAATATGTATTATTCAAACACTACTTTCACTCTATACTCTTACAGATGATTAGTGATATGGAGTTTGTTCGAGTTGTTATTTGGCTCTCTCTATACTTATTTTTAGTATACCGTTTGTCATCGTTCATCTATTTGTTGCATCATCTCAACGCCTCAAATAATCACGTTAAAACTATTTCTGATTAAGGAGTTTTATGAAAGCAACAATGTTTATTGTTGTCTTCTCAATGCCTTTTCGCCTCATTGTCTTATACAAATATCACCTGATCATTTCAATATAATCGCTTATCTTCCTAAGGAATTTTTATCACAAAACTATTATTTGTTGTATAGCATTTAATTTTCAGTAAACTGAACTTATTAATATGCCTTTATTAAACCGTCCCGTGCCGACGCTCATGATTACCCTCAACTTTTTAACAGCTATAAAAAATAAAACTCATCACCAACCAAATCCGGTTGAAAATGCAATGCAAATGAACCTTGCACGTTAATTTTCACTCCTGTCTTATACCGTTATCTTGGATGAATATATACGTGCAAATTCGGATAGAATTTCAGCCAAATTTTCCTCTACTTTCCAGCGAAGGATGAACGTTTATAATGGTGTGAAGTGCAGAAAGTAGTAACTCCAGATTAAGGATGACCAACCACAACGGTTGAATGTAGAATACGCAACTCTTCTCAATTTTATAACGTTCGACAGATGTCTAGTCCACATTTTAAGTTATAGTAGTAATTATCAAAGAGTTTTACATTGGAATACGATTACTTTAAATTATGTTTAATACAGGTATTGTCGGCTTACAACCAAAGCTCAGTCAAACATTAAGATTTTTCACAAGTTGAGAT